>NC_136966.1:18667294-18769794 GCF_032717465.1 Coenobita brevimanus
AAAATTTGTGAGATGAGTTTGGAGTATTTGCTATGGGAAAATTTATTGATTCCTGAAGTGGCTGTTTAAATCCTTGTCCATGCGTAGCTTGTTTGGAAGAGAAAATAAAGTCTCTGTGTTACTGAGATGTTTTTACACTCCACCTGACAAAGTCAGAGGAGGGTGTTTTTATCAACAGGTGTCCGTCTGTGAAGCTGGGCGGCAGGGCGGCTGGTCAGGCTTAGAGATTTCGTTTCCGGGCCGGAACTCAGAATGTATTAACTATAGAGTCATGAAATTTCACATAGTTATATGTCTTAATGTAAACTGGTGCCTTTCTCGTTCCAACATGCTTGCATGTGTCGGTCTTGGTCACCTAATGGCGGCTCTCCACGCTGCACGATCCATTGCAGCCTCCCTGTTCAGTCCCTTAGCCCTAAGGTCACACTTAATGACCTCGTCCCATGTCTTTCTCGGTCTACCCCTCATAACCCCACCCCCAATATTAACACTTCTCACCTTCCTCACCCAATTATCATCCCCCATCCTCTCCTTTTGATAGATAGAATGCTGTGTCTTTAGTTTTTTTTTTTTTTTTTTTTTTTCATCCGGACCTCCTTTTCCACCCTAGGGCTGGGTGAGAAGTAGCAACGTCCAGACAGCCCAAGGCTGTCCAAGTCAATGGGCCACGCTTCCATTCACTCATCATTCAAGCCCCTCAAATCTTGATAAAGTGATGAAAAAATCCCAAGATTTCAATGCAACCTGGGCAAGGCATCCGAAGGGCTTAGGTTATGTGTCCCCAAGGCGTTCTCCTTACGTCCACCTTTAAAGGAAAAAATCGGGGGAGGGTTAGGGCCATTATGTGGTTGGTTAGGTGTGCAGGAAGGTAGGGGGTGTAGCTATTTGATCAGGTGGTGGGTTTTCACAGTGTAGCGTTGCCTATGTTTATTTTTGAAGAAACGCTGCCTTTGAGGATCTTCACGTATTAGCTAAAATAGCATATATGGATGAACAAATCTGCTGTTTATTTTCTCTATCAGGAGTTTTATTTTGAGTTTACTTGACTTAGTCCACGGCAGGTTCTTCCGCAGAAACAGCACTTTTGACTGTTATATGGTAAGTCGTATCTCACCATTCAAACTATGAAGGGGTGGCGAGGGAGCTTTCACTTTTAGAAGAGGACCCAGCGTCTACCATTGCAGTCACCCTGCCGTTTGTGAAACTTCCGATCTGGTGAATATGAATCAATTATTGGTTTCATCGAGAATCACAGGTGCCACACTATGTGCTCCTACATTATTCTAGGTTAAATGTTCATGCCCTGACGGTTTGGCAGGAAGGCGTAGCCAAGTTTCTCGCCGCTATTTCAAGTCGCCCCCGCCTCTGCCTGGTGTGACTAAGATGAATGACCTATGTGATGCGATCTGATATTGCCAATCATTCGAGCATATCTTGGATTTGTGATATGTCCCCTGTTGTTCGATAAATATGTGACATCATCCTTATAATTATCCACAAGTTTTTCGAGGAGAAACTCAACTTCAAATACTGTTCCATTCAACTGTGGCTTTGAGTAAATATAGAAGCGAGTCAAGAATTCCAGGTGGATCCTGCATCATGTAACGTGAAATGTGCCATGGTGAAGATTGACGTGTGTGGAAGTGGTTGATTGATAGGGTATCCAGTGGCAGGTGTGAGTGATGATTGGTGGCGCTAAGGCAGCGTTTTGTGTGTGTGTGTGTGTGTGTGTGTGTGTGTGTGTGTGTGTGTGTGTGTGTGTGTGTGTGTGTGTGTGTGAGAGAGAGAGAGAGAGAGAGAGAGAGAAGCCATTGGCAATGTGTGTTTTTCTGTATAATTATCTGGTTGTTTTGGGCTGGCTCAATGAATATATATATATATATATATATATATATATATATATATATATATATATATATATATATATATATATATATATATATATATATATATATATATATATATATATCTGTGTGTGTGTGTGTGTGTGTGTGTGTGTGTGTGTTTATATGTATATAATGTTGATATATATATAGATATAGATATAGATAGATAGATAGGTAGATATTACAGAGAAATATATACAAATATATATCTATCTATATCACCCTATCTATCACTCTCTATCTGTCTATCTATATAGACAGATAGATAGATAGATCGAAATAGATATATATATACAGTACATTTTTTTTAAAATATGGTCAGTAACAACAGTTGTTTGTGTTTTTACCTGCGGCGAAACCGACAGGTCTATAAGTGGTACACCTGGGTATCTATTTTTTTTTTTTGTCTCACTGTAGGAAAGTTCGAATATCTGCTCTTGGAAAGCTCTGAGCGATATTCTTACGAAATACAAAGTTGCTCAGCTTGAAGTTTTGAGTTGATTTAACATGTCAGCTGTTGCGTCTGCTGCCGCATCAGCTAACTATTAGGGGAGTTTAAATTTCGGTTATGAGGAACCATTTTAGCTACTTACTCATGATGTGTAAAGATGCTCAGCTTGAAAATCTGAGTTCATGTCAGCTGTTTGCATCAGCTGATTATTTAGCAATCTTCAATTTTTGCCCTAAGGTGGCACTTTAACCCCTTTGAACCCCGTGTCCCCAGTATGGGATGAAACTGGGCATTTTCAAAATTCAGGAAAGAAGGGAACCCCGGGGAAGGGACCTATGAGCTTTGCTACTATGAGCCGACAGGCGGAGGGTGGTACGCCCAGCACCCTTCCAGCAAAATCGCTCTCACAGGAGCTCTGGAAGCTAAGGGGTTAATATAACAATTCACATATTGTAGGACTTTCACAGAACGAAACTTGAAAAAAAAGAAAAATGGATGCAACATTTTCGCCATAGGGCTGTGAAAACAGTTTCTTGTTGCTGAGTGTTTGTATACGCGCTTGTAAGTTTGTAAAATTTCCGTCAGAGTTTCAGTGGGTTACATAGCTAACACATTCCACATGCATCTTGCGCATCCGTTGACATGGGTCAGCTACATTTATTCTAAGATCGGATTAGATTAAGAAAATTATTGCACTCTTCAATCGTGGACAAAAGCTTGCCTAATATTTCACTACTGTTTTCAGTTCTCTGCTAAACCTTTCTAAACTGAGAGAAGTTTGGCTTCTCCGCCCATAGATGATTCTCTTTGATATGATTGGTATGGTAGGCCAAGAAGGAAAATAACGGACATATCCTTAGTGAATGGGGACAAAACAACCTTGTCTCTTTTAATGCTAGTAAAACTAAATATATACAATTTACTAATAGACAGATATTGCCAGATTCGTACATTACCTTCAGTGCTACTAATATTCCCATCCCAAAAGTATTGAAATTCTTTGCGTCTCACTTAACAACGCCCTCAGCTGGACCTCTCATGTCAGAGCACTTGCTAAAACCGCCTCAAAGAAACTTAGATTATTGTACAGAGTCCGTAACTTCTTCGCTGATGAGCAGTTAGCTATAATTTATAAGAGTCATGTGAGCTCTCAGCTTGAATATTGTTCATCCTTATGAAATGGATGTGGAGAGGTTGCGTTAAAACAACTAGATAAAATTCAGAACAAAGCTGTTAGAATCATTAACAACCCTGCCATTACAAACAAACTACCTCCCCTGCAAGTAAGAAGGAATGTTGCCTCCCTTGCATTATTTTACAGATGTTTTTTTGACAAATGCTCAGACGAAGTTGCGTCCATGGTGCCACCTCTCCATGCCTTCCCTCGTGCTACTCGAGCATCTGGTAGCGTTCATGACTGGAATGTCACTCAGCCATATTGCAGAACTTCTGCCTATCAGAATTCTTTCATTCCCCGAACTGCATCTCTCTGGAACTCGCTTCCCCAGAGTAGTTTCCCTCCATACTTCAACCCACAGCTGTTCAAGTCTAACTGTTACAGATATTTTATGAACAGAGGACACCAGAAATCTGGTGTATGGATTATTTTTTTTTTATTCATTTGTTTTCCTTCCTCCGTTCTGTTATTAAAAAAAATGTAAATGTAGTGGAATATTAGACGAACTCTCTTTCCCGATTGTTCAGTATCTTGATATTTCGTTCATGGTTGTTATAATTTTCATCCCTCGCTTTTGTTCGTCCTGTTTCAGCTAGAGAGTTGGTTGGGGGAGAGATCTGACTTCGTTGTTGTTCTTGTCAAAAATTTCGTTGTCTAATCATAAAACTAGACGACAAATACCTAATATGAATAAATTTATCTGCTACATTCATCTTTTTCTTAAGTCCTTTTGATCCCCCTTCCTTTCTTCACTCTCCTTCTCCTCTCTCTCAGTCTGTTCTCTTCTAACCCTCTGAATCTTTTATCCTCGCTTCACGTCCTTATATCCTTCCTTAGTCTTTTCTTCTTTCTTCCAATCCCCCCCCCCCCCCTTAATCTCTCCTCTGCCTCGTCAATCAACCCTCCCCCTCTACACATACTCCTTCGCGTCTTTACTTTTAACCACCCTCCCGCTCCACTTGTTCCCCGGGTCCCCACCATGTTTCACTCGCACAGACATGACCTCAACCACACCCAGTCTCACTCCTCACCCTGTACGTCACACTACCTGACCCAGCCACACCCCACCCTGCATCACCCAACTTCACCCCACACCACACACCCTGTCTCTGCTTAACTCCTACTCAACCTGACCCACACTGCCTGACCCCACCCTACCCCAAACAGCCTCGCCCCACCTCACGCAACCCCATCCCACCCTGGCTCACTCTCTCTCACCTTACCCCGCCCTTTTGCGTTACTTTTCATTTTGCATCACCACACCCTGCCTCACCCCTCCTCCTCCTCCCAATACCCCACACTGTTGACCTCTCCATGCCCTGCTTGACCTCCCCCAGTCCCACTCCTGACACGTGACAAGGCTTGGGTAAGAACATTCAGAGGTCAGTCGATACTGCCCTCACCTCTCGCCACCCACCCGTCCTTCGATACCTTCATCCTCTCACTCTGATTTCCTTTCCTACTGGGTCGTACTGTAAGTGGCTTGAGATATTTCGTAACATCCTTCCACTGCGACTTGTCCTGCACAATACACTTTAACAACCTCTCGTATATTATTGATGGAAACTAGATCGACATTAAGCATTAAAATGAGCATACAATAGATGATGAACCTGTATATAAAATGAAGTGCAAAGGAAAATGTGCTACAAAGTCTCGTCTGTCACTTAGAACATTTGTCAACGGGATTTTGTGTAAATGATCTACTACGATGAATATTTTGTTGTTGTTGTTGTTACTACTACCAGACGATTTAATTAAAGTTTAACCCTTCGATATAACGCTGCACGCCTTAGCTGAGAAATATCCGGCTATAGTAAAAATAAAATTAGAAAAGCTGTCATTATGCTGAACAAGCTAAAATGACAGCTATGTGAGGCCTTTTGTAGGCTAGTGTTATATTCCTCCTCTCTCTCTCTCTCTTCTCTTTTTACCTCCTGAGCTAACGCCGCACCATGAAAAATGTGTTTGGATGTTCCCACCACATGTTGAGAGAGAGAGAGAGAGAGAGGATCAGCTCATGACGTCACCCCGTTAAACGTGGCAAGTGACGTGGTTCGGTCGGGAGTGATCAAGGATGAAAGCGCAAAACACAACCATAATATCTGAAATGAACTTGGTTTATGTCTTCCTGTCATAGATTTGTCTGCAAATGTCTTTCGTTTTCATCATCATTCTGTAAATTTCTTTCATCATTCTGTAAATTTCGCTCATCATCATCATCACCATCATCATCACCACCAGTATAATCCACCTATACATCATTAAGTCCTTTCTTGCTCCATCAGGATTGTTGTCACCCGGGGCTGGGCTGTTCAGTTCCGACATTTAAAACATGCGTGATCAGCCTCCCTCCCTCCTTAACTCTATGAACAATAATCCCTAACCATTGCTCGGATGTAAACCTTTACGGGACTCATCTGGTTGGGAGTCTTGATGCGCAGGACCACCAGGCGCCCATTAGGTTATATAGTTACACCCCAACTTCGTGTTTTTTTTTTTTTCAGTTACAGGAAGCCATTTTATTTCTCAATTTAGTCATTTAAAGGCAGCTTAATATCGGTTATTAACTAGATCTGCCCATGAACTCCATCATCATCATCATCATCAGTTACAGCTTCTCGTTAATATGAGCATATCATCATTATCATCATCATCATCATCATCATCATCATCATCTTCTTCAGTTATATTTCTCGTAAATTCGATCATCATCATCATTACCATCATCTTCAGTTATACCTTCTCGTATCTTTGCTCATCATCATCATCACAAACTTATCTTGTAAATTTTATCATCATTATCATCATCATCAATTACATCCTCCCGAAAATTCGATCATCATCATCATCATCATCAGTCTATTCTCCACTGCTAATTCTACTAGATATTTTCGCATTACTGAATATGAGAATAACCTCTCTGGTAGCTGAGCTTAATATCTACTAGTATGTATGCATGCTCACAGTTATTCTGATACGGTGTCATTATTATACCAGTATCCACGATTGACATAATATAATTGTAAATCCTGGATGAGTGTATAATGGCCGGGACTGAAGGCGAAATAGTAAATCTCTTCGACACGATCACGTTTAATTTCGTCTTGGAAAAGACGACTTTATTAAGAGTAATGTTATTAAGTTGAGGAATGAGAGAAAACTTCAGCTATATCTTATGTTCTTATGAAAACTATCCAAGAGTAGCAAGAATAAAGTATAAAAAGAAAATATGACTGAAGAGAGTAAATTATAAAGATTTTTTTTTTTTTTATACAGATATATTAGGCTGGCTTCACTTAGGTTAGCCTGGTTGAAGATGCCAACAGCCGGCCGAAGATACTGCATAGGTGGGAAGCGCGACGGGAAGAGGGTTAACAGCAGCTTAATTCCTGTGTTGTCAACTGCCTACTTCCGATGTTATTTCCTCCAACGTTAGACGATTTAGTAATTTCACTCCTGGAACCTCTTTCATTCTCTATTCCTGTGACTATTTGATACTATTATACAGCTCTGTAGTGAAAAGGAAGATGGAGGCTATGTTTAATCTTCCCAAGTTCGAAAAGTCTCTCCTAGGCTGAATGTAATCGTGTGAAGGTAGAAAGACTACTGAAAAACGCGTCAACGGATTCAAGGGGTTAGCTTTGCTTTAAGAAAAAAATTGGGCGCTGGAAATGTAATATTTTCATTGATAATGTATCGGCGGTGGAAAAAAAACTCTTACTTTATTCCGACCAACATCAGACGATTAGTAATTAGCTTGTGCAAGTAAACCAGTTCCGTTAGTGAAAGGAAACCAACAATAGTAAAAACATGAGGTCGACGTTGTGGTGACTAAAAATACAAAGGTGGTTTTGAACTTTCTTACTAATGTTGTTTGTGATCCACACTAACTTAAACCTACAGTAGATCCAGTGGACTGCAGGCTAAAGTTGATCTTCTGCGGTCTGCCCTCTTCCTTTTGGGGGACAGGGAGGGAGTTGAGGGGCATTTGTATAAGTGAGTAGCGGAACGGTCAAACTACAACATATAGGTGACCTTGCATGAAGGGGTCCTCTCCAGAACAGGAAATCAAACACTTTTTTTTTTTCTTTTTACTGAACAAATATGCATGCTTACCGTTCCGGCCCGACTCTTTGGTCAGGCAAGGGTGCCGTGTTTGAGGTTCGTGATCAGGCAGGGTTTACACTGCACACGAACCTTGTTATTTAAGCTGAACCAGGTTTCTGGCAAAATTGGCAAGGTGAAGTAACCACTGACTGAAAACTTCTTCGCATTATATTTCTGCTAATGTCATATATTTTAAAATCAGGGCTTGAACGTTGATAGCAGAACTGCCCCACCCATGTTTGGTGTGTGCAAGCCGGTTGCTATATAGACGTATTCTGATAAAAGGCTACCTCTGGGAAATGCATCCATAAAGCACATGTCGGCACATATGAAGCCAATAGAGTAAGTCATTAACTAAATCAGACACACAGGCAGAGAGACAGATAGACAGATGGACAGATAGACAGATAAATAGGAAGGTAGGTAGGTAGACAAATAGTTGGATAAACAGAAAGATATACAGATAAGATATATGCGTAGACTGACAGTCACCAGACAGAGAGACAAATAGACCAGTAGACCGATAGACAGACATATAGTTAAATAAACAGATAGCTGGGCAGCTAGTTGGATGCACGAATAGATATACCGACAGACAAAGAAGACATGTGTCCTTAATCTAGTTGCCGCCTCACGCCGTGCATGCAGTTCTGAGATGCAGCTTTGCCATGTGTTGCTGACTGATACCGTGCTGGTGCTGGGTGGATGTGAGAGTGAGGGCGAGTTGTGGCTGCAAAGACACAACAACCTGCAAAGGCGAGGAGTAAAATTGTTGTAATTCATGGAGATATGACGGAAGATTACAGCCGCAGTTAGAATGGGATAATAATGACCTTTGCAACAGAAAGGAGTAATACTGTTGAAAGATATGATTAGGAGGAATAATAGAATATGAGCTGTAGTGGACAAGAGTAATATCTATTACTTAACCACCTGAATCCTGTGACATTTTTCACTTGATTTTTATTTAGAAGATATTGTTTTATTGAGAAGATATTGTTTTATTGAAATAGGGTAGACGTCTTGTGCTGGTATGATTACTGAAGACTACTTTTGGCTTGTCCATTCAGTAAACGTCTGTCCTGAGGTTCGTAATATCTGGTGGTAGCAAGAACAGTGTGAATAAGTACACCATTGATGTGAAAGGATTAACTCTTACAGTATCATTACGTCTTCTGCAACAGAAAGGAATAATAGTGTTGTGTAGGTGAGCTGTCTGGGAAAATTAGGATTAAAAATCACTCTACAGTAGAAGTGACTATATTATTTCCCTTAACTCTTCAGTACGAAGAATTCTCTTATATTTTTGCTCCTACGACCATCAGACTACTTTATCCAGATTAGGAAGAAATCACCCTCACAGTACCGGGGCCATTGCTGCAGCAACTACATGATTTTATTCAACTTAAGTAGATTTCATCGCAATAAAAGTTAAAGAGACTGTAATCACCAAAGAAGACATTTTGCCAAAGTATGGAGTAGCCTAATTTCTTTAATCGATACTAAGTTTAAGTAGACAGACAGGTAGATAGATAGATAGATAGATAAGTGGAAAACAGATAGACAGCTAGATAAAGAAAGATAGAATACCAAGTTGACTAATAGCTTGACAGACAGGTGGAAGATCGTGAAAAAGAAACAGAGATGTGGGAGGGCATTCCGTAAAGAGAAGCAGGGGGAAAAATATAGGGGAAGTGAGGAAGAGAGGTGAGGCAGGGAGGTGAGGAAAGGGAGTGAGGCACGGCAGGGGAGAGGAAATGGGGGTGAAGCAAGGGTGCTGAGACAGAGGATGAAGCGGGGGGGGGGAGGGAGTGAGGCAGAGATCATGAAGTGGTGACGATACAGGGAGGTCAGGAAAAAGAATGAAGCAAGGAAGGTGAAGCAAGTGGATGAGACAAGGGAGATGAAACAGAGAGTATGGGGTCTGGGAGATGAATCAAGGCTGTTGAAGAATGGGAGGCGAAGCAAGGGAGGAGAGGCAGAGGAGATGATGAAAGGGTGGAGGTCAGAGGTTGTGCGGCAGGTGAGGTGGATAGGGATAATGAGACAGAGGATATGAGGCAATATGATGAGGCAGAGCTGGTGAAGCGTGGTTGAAGCAAGTATAATGAAGCAGGAAATTAGGCAGGGGTGCTGAGGCAGGTAGGGTGAGGTAGAGGTGATGAGGCAAGGGATGTGAGGTAAGATGGTGAGGCAAGGCTATTGAAGCGTGGTTGAGGCATGGGAGGTACGACAGGGGAAGTGAGTTGGGGTGAGGCAGGGTAAGTAATGGTCGTGGATGAAGAAAGTGGATAAGAAGAGTAAGGTTCTGTGTTAACTTGCTGATCTCAAGAGTAATGGTGTCAACATGGTCTTTTTTTTTTTTCTTGGGTGTGTCATTAGTTACTGTGTGTGTGTGTGTGTGTGTGTGTGTGTGTGTGTGTGTGTGTGTGTGTGTGTGTGTGTGTGTGTGTGTGTGTGTGTGTGTGTGTGTTTTGGATCGATTTGCCTAGTTTAATCCGTCAATCTTTCTGCGAGTATAATAGTCTCTCTCTCTCTCTCTCTCTCTCTCTCTCTCTCTCTCTCTCTCTCTCTCTCTCTCTCTCTCTCTCCTTATTTGTCTCAATTTTAATTTTCTGGTTCTTTGTCTCTCCTCTCTCTCGTGCATCCCCCTCTTTCCCTACACGTTGCTTCGCCTTCTCCCTTTCTTTCTCGCTCGTCTCCTTCTCCCCTCCTCTTTCTTTTGTACCTTCTCTTCAACAAGTGAACGGAGAAAAGGAGGTGAAAAGAATGAACGAGACGAAGGGAAGGGAAAGGAAGAGAAGAAAGAAGTGATGACGTAGGGTGAAGAGAAAGGTGAGCACAAGACCATGATCGGAAAAAATCAGGAGAGATGCGTAGTTTGACGGGCATATATTAACACATACTGACAGATTAAGTGGTGATAAGTAAATGGGTAACCATGATAGACAATTGAAAAGACAGACAAATTAGAAGTTAGATATCCTGACTTACACAGAGCAAGATAAAAAGACAAATAAATAGAAATGGGTAGAAATACAGTTAGGTAGACTGATGAATGTAAAGGGAATGACAGGGGTACAAGTAGGGAACTGAACATGAGGAGAGCTCTCTCTCTCTCTCTCTCTCTCTCTCTCTAAATCAGCTTATTGCCCGCACCCGAGTGGACTTACTGGCAATAATATCATTCCACTATTTAGTCCGGCAATTATGAAACTCTTTATAATTATAATGTGAAAAAGCTATTGGGTTACGAAGATGGCAACACTGGGTATCGACTGTCATTATTCTGTCTCGTTCTTGATCGGAATGAAGTATTTTAGTATCTACGTCCCCAGTCGTATAATTTTCCGTGCAAGATAATTATGACTGTTTCTTACCTTGACTTATGTGCAGATCTTCACTCCATCCCTGACCAACTTCCTGAGTCTGCTGGAAGTGAGAGAGAGAGAGTAATCACTATCATCACCATCATTACCATCAACATCATCAACAACATCAACATCATTATCATCATCACCACCATCAACAGCATAAACATTATATGAACATCATCATTAACGGCATTACCATTATCATTCTTCCACAGTTTTTCCGGTTTCCATGGTAGGAGGAACTAGAATGTAATCCCTTGATCCTTCAGCATGTGTAAATCATGGAATATATTAAGAGGAAAGAAATGAGATGGGAAGAACGACAGGAAGTAGAGGTAAATAAATAAGAGGAGGAGTTGAGAGGAAAAGAAAGGGGGTTCGCTAAAAATATGAAAGCTTAGAAGAAAAAAATGTAGCAGGTGGAATGAACTGAATAGAGAACAGGAAGAGGCAAGAGGAGGGAAAGGAATACAGGCGGTGAGATCCATTAGGGATATTTTGAGTCCGGTTGGGTACCGTAGAGGGAGTGGGGAGAAGGTTGGGAAAAAACAGAAAAGAAAGGAGAGGGAGAGGTGGTAGGAGGAGAGAGATAGGGGAGCAAATGTGAAAGTTAGGAAAAGTCAAAGAGAGAGAATGAAGGGTAGGGACACGGAACAAGAGGGGAAGGAGTGAGTAGGAGAGGAAGAAGGGCTGGATAAGGGAAGGAGAGACAGGGAGAGGTACGAGAGAGGAAGGGGAAGATAGAGTAAGAGAGGTAAAGGAAGGGTAAAAGGGCAAGGCCGACGGTAGAAGAGAGAAGAGAGAGAGAGAGAGAGAAGGTGAAGGGGCAACGAGTGGGAGAAATAGTGGGAGAAAGTAAAAGGCACTGTGAGAGAATGAAGGGTGAGCGTAGGAGACTAGAGGGGAAGGGAGAGGGTAAGAGAGGCAGGATGGAAGTTAAGAAAGGGCAGGATAGGATAGGGAAGGGGGAGGAAGAGGGGAAAGGAGAGGGTATGAGGGGTAGGAGAAGGAGAAAGGGACAGGGTGAAAAAGGAGAGATGCGAAAGCTAAAGAGGCAAAGGAAAAGGACATTTGAGTTAGGGAGAAGCAGAAGACTGGAAGAAGAGATGCAAGAAGATGGTATGAGGAAGTAGGAGAGAGACAGAGGGGCAGAGTGATGTGAAGGATGGAAGAGAGAAGGAATAGGGAAGGAGATGGCAGACGGCAGGAAGGCAGGGTAAATAGGGAACTGGCTGACCGTTTTTCCTCTGAGAGATCTTAGTTTGTCTTGGGTTCCGGTGGTATGTGAGGCCAACATGTGGGGTTGATCAAAGGGCATGAGAGAGAGGGAGAGAGAGAAAGAGAGAGAGAGACAGGGGCAGATAGAAAAAGACAGAGAAAGTATGAAAGAGAATGGACAGAGAAAAGTGGTTATTTAAAGAAAGAGGTAAGGGAAGGGGAAGGCACGTAAAGAGAGGAAGAAATAAGTGAGACGATAAGAGGACAGTAAGAAGAGAATGAACGAATATTAAAAAAAAAAAAAATGAGAGAAGACATTCTGTGAATCACGGGTGCAGAGAAGAGAAAAAGGAGCAGCAAACGAAGGAGGAGGATATATAGAAAACAGATGCAAAGAGGAAAACATGAATTTAATAAGAAAGAGAGAAGGTGAGAAAAGAAGTACAGGGGTAAGAGGAAAAAGGTAAAATGGTGGGGAGCAATGAAATGAGAGAAAAGAGAAGAGGAAGGGAAAGGAGAGGAAATAGAAGGAATGGCGCTGACAGGGAGGGAAAGAATGTGATGATATGGGACGAGGAAATGTGTGAGGGACAGGAAACAGCAGAGAGAGAGAGAGAGAGAGAGAGAGAAAGAGAGAGAGGGAGAGGGAGAGATGCCACTAAAAGGGTTAGTTTACTAATACAGGAGTGCCACGTGCTAGGGTAAAGGAGACGTTACCGCCCTGGTGATTCTCTCTCTCTTTCTCTCTCTCTCTCTCTCTCCACACACACACACACACACACACACACACACACACACACACACACACACACACACTCAAATCAAAGGCAATTTAAGGAAATCCTGTGCCTGTGAAGTTGACCCAAGAATATCGAATATGTGAATGATGGTTAAATGCGCGTATCATCCATTTCACTGGGCACTGTTGGTAGTATTGTACTGCGGATGGCTGGTCATGTTCCTCGATTCTACAAGCACCATATATCAACCGGAGATATCATTAGGATGATGATGATCATGATGATGATGATGATGGTGATGTGGAGAAGGAAGACGAGAAAGAGGAGATGCAAAAGGAATGGAAGATGGAGAACATTCAGTGAAAGTTTTGCTTGAAGGGACACCCTATCAAGGCCATCCCGGCTTTGTAAATCCACATGCTTAGTAAAGAAATATTTTCAAAGA
This sequence comes from Coenobita brevimanus, assembly GCF_032717465.1. NCBI lineage: Eukaryota > Metazoa > Arthropoda > Malacostraca > Decapoda > Coenobitidae > Coenobita > Coenobita brevimanus. The sequence continues at coordinate 18,680,696 of NC_136966.1, forward strand.
CTGTAGGAAGCTAAAATTAGTAAATCGCATGCTTCATGAGAAAATAGGCATTATGAGAACCACAGAAAATCCAGCTTCGTGCATCTATATATTCATCTTTGAATATATTTTTGTTTAACTTTATAAATTCACATGTTCAGTAAGAAAGGATTTACAAATATATGCCACTTTTTAATGTCAGTTTTTATCAGGGAGTAGGATTGTTGCTGGGTTGTAAGGCAAATAAGGCTTTATGTGAGTGGGATCCTATAGATGAGCGATTGTTATACGCACGGTTTAAATCAAATCATGGCAACATCAGTCTGTTTGTGTGTTATGCACCTACTAATGATGCACTCGATGAAAGGAAAGACACATTTTATGAAAAGTTGCAAGAAGGAGTAGGAAGGGTACCTAGACATGATGTTTTGATCTGCGTTGGAGACTTTAATGCAGTAATGGGCTGTTCAAATGAGGGATTTGAGGCATGTATGGGTAAGATGGGAGTTGGTAGTAGGATGAGTGAAAACGGGGTGAGGTTTGGAAGCTTCTGTCTAGCAAATGACTTAGTCATCGGGGGCACACTCTTTCAGCATTGCAATATACACAAGACAACTTGGGTGTCGCCGTGTGGAAAATATAAAAATCAGATTGATCACATCGCTATCAGTAGGAGGCATAGAAGTTCTCTGCTAGATGTTCATGTTAAACGGGGAGAGGATATTGGTAGTGACCATCAACTCAGCATTGCAAAAATAAGGTTTAAACTTAAAAATCAGAAGAAGGAAAAATCTGGTGTTGGTAGATACGATATTGTTAAGCTTAGAAGGGAAGGAGAAGAAAAGGAGGAATTCAGATTAGAATGCAGAAATAGGTTTTTGGTGTTGGAAACGTTGGAAGAGGGGGAGAGAACTGTAGATGAGATGTGGGAGGATGTGAACAAAGTTTTGCATGAGACTGCTGAATGTACGATTGGAAGGAGACATAGATTCAGGAGAAGGAAATGGATATCAGAGGAAACGTGGGATATGATAAAAAAGAGAGGTGAGGCTAAATTGAGGAGTGAGATGCAATGCGTTGATGAACGAGAGATTGAATTAGCAAGAGCTGCGTACTGGAGTTTGAATTCAGAAGTAAGAAGGTTAGCTAGGAGAGATAAAAGAAGATGTGTGGATGAAAAGGTTGCAGAGACTGAAATCTTAATAAACAAAAATGATGGACAGAGTCAAAGAATAGCATATGAATCGATTAGAGAACTGAGTGGTAATGCAGGTAAACGCAAGGAAATACCAGTTAGAGACAGGGAAGGAAATTTATTGACCAAAGATGGAGATATTAAAAATAGATGGAAAGAGCATTTTGAGACAGTTCTTAATAGACCAATACCACCAGAAGAGGATATACCGTCTGCTCAGGAAGATTTAAATATAGAAACAGGAGAGTTGAGGCTTGCAGAAGTGGAGAAAGCAGTAAAACAGTTAAAGAATAATAAGGCACCAGGGGAGGATGGTTTATTTCCGGAAATGTTTAAAGTGGAGGGGGATAGATTAATAATGATCTTGACCAAGCTATTCAATAATATATGGGTGACGGGGTTACTACCATCAGTTTGGAAGAATGGTGTAATTGTTAAAGTTCCGAAGAAGGAGACCTGAGTGAATGTGGTAATTGGAGGAATCTCTTTGTCACCGATAGCTTTGAAAGTTTTCAGTAGAGTGTTGTTAAATAGGTTGGAGCCGGTGGTTGAGGGTATTCTGAGGGATGAACAGGCTGGTTTTAGAAAGGGACGTGGTTGCAATGATCAGATCTTTATAGTTAGGCATTTGATGCAGCAAGTTAATGAAATGAGAGTACCGTTAAGTCTTTGTTTTGTTGATTTTGGAAAGGCTTTTGATAGTGTTTCGAGAGAGACTATGGGGAAGATCATGAGACATTATGGAATACCAGAGGAGTTTGTGAGGGTCATTATGAACATGCATGAGGACACATTTTGTAAAGTGATGGTTGATGGTTGTCTGAGTGATTCGTTTGAAGTCAAGTCCGGAGTAATTCAAGGTGGTGTTCTATCGCCTTTACTATTTATAATGGTCATTGATTACATTATGAAACGCGTTGGAACAGAAACCGGTGCAGGTATACTTTGGGGAGAGAACAGGAAACTTTTGGATTTAGATTATGCAGATGATATAGTTTTGATCTGTGATGGGCCAGAAGAGATGCAGAGAGTGTTGGACTGTTTGGTGAGTGAAGGTCGCAAGGTGGGTTTGGTTATTAATTGTGGAAAAACTGAAATAATCAATATGAATATGGAAAATGCGCAGGAATGTGTAATTGGAGGTATGGTTGTAAAGCAAGTTGATAGGTTTAAATATTTAGGTACTTATTTAGCCAAGGATGGTTCTTTGAACTTTGAATTCGAGGAAAGGTTAAAGAAGGCTAATCAGGCAATGGGAATGCTTAAAAATATTTGGAAAAATAACAATTTTTCCGTGCATACAAAAATCAAACTTTATAAGGTAATGGTTAGGAGTATCTTAATTTATGGACACGAGTCTTGGTACAGCACAGTGACTATGGAAAATAAATTCTTGGTGTTTGAAAACAAAGCACTTAGAAGAATATTAGGAGTTAAGTGGTGGGAAAGGATACCAAATATTAGAATTAGAGAAATAACGGGAATGCAGCCGGTCGATGAATATGTTAGGTTCTCACGATGGAAGTGGCTAGGACATGTGTATAGGAGACAGGGAATAGTACGAGGTACACCAGGGTGGGTGGCACTTGGTAGGAGAGGTAGAGGAAGGCCAAAAGAGACGTGGGTGAGGACAATGAGACGGGAAGCTGGAGATGAGTGTTGGGGAGATCTTGAGGAGTTAGCACAAGATAGGATGTGGTGGTGTGAGTTCATCGAGGCCCTATGCATCCCCGAGGGTGCCACAGGAAATGATTGATTGATTGATTTTATCAAGAAATCATTTACAAGGACCACAGGAATACCAGCTTTGAAAATTTGTGTGTTTTTAGTGAGGAAAAAGCCAATAAAAACAACTAACTAACTGGATGGCCAGCCTGTGCGCCCTATGGCTAGAAAATCATGGAACCTTCTGGGAGGCCAAGGAATTAGTTTTTACACATTCTCCAGTTTTGCCTCCCCTGTTGTTTTTTTGGTGGTGGTTGTCGTGGTTCTGTTTGATAAGAAGAGGAAGATAAGGTAGGAGGGGAGAGAGGGAAGTGGGGATAGGGGTTGCAAAGTAAGTGAGGAGAAGAACAGCGGATGAGGAGGGTGGAGAGTTAAGGGTGGAAAAATTGTGAGAAGGGGTAGAGAGGGGGCAGATGAGAATAAGAGAACAACCAACTAAGCAAACCTACATCATTTTGCTCTCAAATCACACCATCTGATTCATTATCTGTTCCTTGCATTTATCCTTCCCTCCTCTTATTCCCCGTTTGACATTTTTCCTTATATTTTGATGGACATGGGTGTGGGGAGAAGAGAAAGGAATATGGTAAAGACAGGGGGAGGGGGTAACTGGAGGGAGGGAATGGTAGAAGCGTTGGTGGGTACAGCTATGGGATTGTGGATGACATGAATAGAAATTGAATGAAGGCACATCGATAGGTGATGGAGGGGAAAATGGAAGGGAGAGAATATAGAGGGAGGAAATAGGGTGAGAAAATGAGAAGTGGTGGGTAAAAATGGAGAAAAGTAAGTTGGTGGTTGAAAGAAACGAAGGGAAGGAAAAAAAGAAAAGGAGAAGGATAAGAAAGGAAGAGAACAGAGACCGAGAGGATATATTATGTGAAGAAGGAGGGGGAGAAGAGACGGAAAGGGGAAAAAAAAAAAAGGAGTGAATAAGTGTGGGGGAAAATGAAGGAGGAAGTGTAAGGGGTAGCGTTTGGAAGGGAGGAGGAGGAAGAAAGAGGAATAGTAAAGAGGGAAGAAAGGAGATAGGAGTAAATTGAGGGGAAGTAGTGAAGCGCAGAGGAAGGAGAAATAGGGAGGACCGAGGAATTGATGATACTGGAGGGAAAATGGGGGACAGAGAGGGTAGAAAATGGAGGGATAGAGAACAAATTATAGTAAGGGATGGGAAGGGGGATGGAATGAAGAAGGGAAGACAAAGGTAAAAATGGGGAGGAAGTGCGAAGATGAATATGAAGAAAGGAAGAGAGGGGAAAGTTACGGAAGCTAAAGAAAAAGAATGCGTAGGAGGTGAAAGGGATTGATAGACGTGAGAAAGAGGGTACATGTGGGTGGGATGTGCAGTGATGGACGAGAGCAATAGAAAGAAGTGTAGGGTGAGGGAAATTTAAGAGGAAGAAGTACAAAAGAGAAAACATGGGCAAGAATTAGGGAATGAAGGACACGTGATGGTGAAGTGAAGGGAAGGAAAGAAACCATAAACCAGAGAGAAGAGGAGCTTACCATGGAACAGAATGAGAGAGAAGGAATAAGTGATACAAGGGAGGGGAGAGTAACAGAGGGCAGAAAGAGATGGATGGTGGTGGAGGTGGGGGTGGGTAGTGGTTGGGAGAGAGGGGAGGGGGATCATTAGAGTGTGAGAATTGGAGGAAAGAGTGTGAGGGAGGAAGAAAAAGTGGTTGACAGGAGAGATAAAAGAGGGGGGGTGAGGGGGAGCAGAAACTGAGCTAGAGAGAGGAGAAAAGGGGTTTGAGAAAGAGAAGGAGGGGAGGGGGGAGATAGGGAAACGGGTGACAGAGGAGATACAAAAAGTGAGAGGGAGGAGAAAAAGGAAAAGCGAGAGGGGGGGGGGTCAGTGTCAGAGGGAGAGGTAAGGGGAGAAGGTAGTGAATGGAAATTCAAAGGAAAGGGAAGAGAGGAGATATGGAGAGGAGTGAAGAGAGAGCACATGATAAGAAAGGAGACAAAGAGAGAAAATGAGGTACAGAAGAGGGCTGGGGATAAAATTAGGCAGGAAGAAGAATGTGACTGTGAATGGGAGGAGAAACGCGACATAGGAGAGAGAGAGAGAGAGAGAGAGAGAGAGAGAGAGAGAGAGAGAGAGAGAGAGAGAGAGAGAGAGAGAGAGAGAGCAGATACGAGACGACAAGAGGGGAAGGGATGAAAGAGAAGTAAGAAAAGATGAATGTGCAATAGCAAGAAGGAGATAAGTAATGGAGGGCAGGGTGAGGGGAAGAGAAAAAAGGAAAATAGAGAGGACGGCATGCAGGAAGAGGAGAATGGGATGAGGCTGGAGATGGAAAGGAAAGGGAAGAGAAAAGGAAGGAGAGGAAGGGAAAAGCGTATATAGGAAGGGAAATGAGGTGGCGGCAGATAGTGAGAAAGAAGAAGCCGAGGTAAGGCGGGAAAGAAAGGACGAGAAGGTAAGGAGGGAGCGATAGAAAGCGTATGTATAGAGAAGGAAGGAGAGGAAGAGGAAGTGGATGTAAAGAAGGAAAGAGAGGAAGAGGCAGCGGACGTAGAGAAGGAAGGAGAGGAAGAGGCAGCGGACGTAGAGAAGGAAGGAGAGGAAGAGGCAGCGGACGTAGAGAAGGAAGGAGAAGACGAAGCGGAGGTAAAGTAAAAAAAAAAAAAAACAAGAAGGACGTAAAGATGGAGGGAGAGGAACCGGAAGGAAAAAGGAAGGGATCGGAAGAGACGTAGTAAAGAGGGAGGGACCGGAAGAGAGGAGGTAAAGAGGGGGGGAAAGAGACAAAGGGAAGAAGGTAACGATGGATGCAGAGGACGGTACGTAGGTAAAGAGAGAGAGAGAGAGAGAGAGAGAGAGAGAGAGAGGTAACAAGGTAAAGAGAATGAGAAAGCAAGAGACGGTGAAAAGGTAGGGAGAGGATAAAGAAGTGAAATGGGAGAGAGACTTGGAGGTGAGGTGTATGTCGCGACGGGAAGGATGATTTGTGAAGGAGGATGTGGGAAGAGACAGAGGAAAGGAAGAGAGGCTGAGGGGAGGGAGAATGAGGGATATAGAGTGAAAGCAGTAGTGAGGAGGCTGATTCGGTGGTTTTGTGCTAGTCTTACATTCAGGGGATTCACCGGAGTGGCGGGTTCGAGCCCCACTGACACTCATTGGGATTGTGGTCTGGACGCTCACGATTAGTGAGAGAAACAGTCTAGTGTAGGACTGGAGGAGAGTTTGATACGAGACTGATGGCAAGGAACAGTATGATTGGCTCATTTACGCTAAAACAGAGTTTGCTGATCTTTGATCAGACCCTCGGCCATGTCAAAATGACATATCTAGTATGTATTCAGTACGCACGGTGGGTGTTGGTATGGCCAAGAGAATACTTGGATGTTAGCACTGATGTGTGACACGTGAAGGAATGCGGCACCAAGGAGTACTGCCGGGCCTCAGGTGTACTAATCATTACACCACCAGTCCCACCCCAAACCTACAGACATAGAAGGGAAAAAAGGAAAGAGATAGGCGCTGGAAAGAAGGTGCATGCGACTGAGTGAAGGGAGAGGGGAAAGGGTGAAGGAAAAGGCAACGAGAGAGTAAGAAGCGGGTGCAGGAGGAGAGACAGAGAAAGGGAGTGGGAGCTTGAACAGTATATGTATGAGAAGGGGAGAAGGGGCGAGGACGATGAGTAGATAATACAGAGACGTAGGTGATATGGTGAAAAAGGAGAATATAAAGAGAGAACTACAGAGAGGAAGAGGAGAAACGGATGCTCAGGGGAAAGGGGGTATAGGGAGAAAAGAAAGAGTACAAAGGAGTACAAAGGAAAGCAAACAGCAACAGACCTTATGGTCCTTTCAAGGCTGTTTGTTACAGAGTAGACTATGACTACAAGATCTAACTCTACATGCTGAAGGATAAGGATAGTAAAGCAAGAAGGCTCCCCCCGCCTTCAAACCCTCCAGTTAAAACTGGCAAGAAAAAGTGAGAAAAACCACCAAGCAGCATGGAAAAACTGCCATGGAAATTTCATAGGAAAGACTGAAAAGGAAAAGTTACATTCTATAATACTTTATCTATAAGCTACCAGTATGAATAACCTGGAAGAGGAAGTAGTAAAGTAAAATGGATAATCGAATAAATAAATAACTAATGCATGTCAGTACGGGTACGTTGAGTTGACGGGGCGTCTGCGGGCACAGCTTGGATGTTGCACAGTGCACAGTGTGGATGTTCAGGAGTGGTGCGGCAGCCTTGCTTGGCGTTATTAAGGTAGGCAGCAGTCAGTCAGGCCCCAGCTCCGTTCATTCCACTGAGACTAGGAACTTTCCAATGCTGGACAGGCATACAAGTCACCTCCCGCAGCAGTGACCCTGCTTAAAATAATCCCGATGGTGGCCACTTAACTAACTGGGACCCTCAGTGACCCACAGCCCATCACAGGTCGAAAGTATGAGTAGTGACAGTTAACTCAGGGCCATCTGTGCATATACTATATTTATATTCAATAAATTGATCCAGGGTCTAAAAAAAAATAAAATAAAATGAAAAAAGAAGCATACGCAAGTGTTTTATTCAGGAGTAAGGTAAAACGAGGTACAAAGGTAAGGGAGAGAATGGAGAGGGTGAGAGAAGAGGGAGAGAATGAGGAGGGAATGGAGAGGGGGACGGTTAGATTGGAAAGAAGTAAAGAAGGTCATGAAAATAAAGGGGAGGAGAAGGGGGAAAAAGAGATAGGGAGAATGAACAGGAAAAAGAGAGAAGGGAAAGGGAAGTAAAGAAGGAAAGAAGAGGGAGAGAAGGGGAGAGCAAGGAAAGAAGGGAAAGTAAAGGTAGAGTTAATGATATACACGGGGAATGGAAAGTGTAGAAAGAGGGAGACAATGAGGGAAGAGAAGAGGTAGATGGGAATAGAGAGAGAAGGGAGATGAAAGTAAGAGAAAAGGGATAGAAGATGACAGGGGGAGTCCTGAAAAAGAGAGGGAGATATGGAAAAGAAAGTAGGGAGAGGAAGTATAGTTAAAGAAGAGGGTGGGGAGTGCAAAAAAAAAAATAAAAATAAGTCGGGGAGGAAGATGAGACAAGGAAGGAAGGGAAAAGGAACTGGAGGGAAGAATAGAAGACGGGAGGGAGAGATGTGGAAGAGAGGGTGAATGGGTGGAGCGGATGGCATGGCATAAAGGAAAGACAAAGGGTATGAATGTGGCGCGGCGGGGTATAATTATGTTGTTACGGTAGGGAGGCAGGGTTGCTTTTTGCTTTATGTGCCTAGGTCTTGTTTAATGGGTTGGTGTGGAGGGCAGTGACACTGAGGGACTGCTTCCTGTGGTAACGAGAGAGAGAGAGAGAGAGAGAGAGAGAGAGAGACTGATCATATGGAACTTGAGAGGGGAACAGGCGTTACTTCCGGCAAAATAACTTGTTAACCAGTCACAAAGATCAAAGAAAACAATCATTTCGCTCAGCACAGTATTTGTGTGTGTGTGCGTGCGTGCGTGCGTGCGTGCGTGCGTGCGTGCGTGCGTGCGTGTGTGTGTGTGTGTGTGTGTGTGTGTGTGTGTGTGTGTGTGTGTGTGTGTGTGTGTGTGTGTGTGTGTGTGTGTGTGTGTGTGTGCATACGAGCTGTGTTCTTGCACTTGTGTGCATGACTGGGTGGTTGTCTACCTGTGTGGTCCTCCTCTGGGGTAATAAACATAATGCTGGCAGCAGCGCGTAGTTTTAACTTGATCCCCCCGCGAGTACTATGAGCTTTCCTCATCTCTTATTGTGCACCATAAAGCCTTTTGATGCCTCACTCCAAAAGTTTCACCCAAAAGGTTTTATTCTAAGTGGCCTCGGGTATTTTGTATCACCTTTTCCTTTGCAAATTATTTTATCTGTTCCACCTTCATGTAGAGTTGCTTTTATTGATGCATACTCTTTCGATATTAAATGTTACAAATAAATGGTGGAGAAACTTAAGAAGCAGTTGGCAAAATAAATAAAATAAATGGCCAAGGAGAAGATGCCACGAAGTCTCTTACACCACTAGACTACTAAACTATGTAACACTTAGATGACCCGTTTTTGTCTGCGAAATTACACTATGAAACTACTTCTCCGTTGCATTCCAACAGATCTGAAAATAAACGTAAAATTCGGATCTTGTCAGGATGATTTAGCGGCGCATAACAAGTGACACATCTACCCAGAAGTTATTGGGAGGGGAAGGTACATAGACGTCAGGTGGAATGAACCTTATGCCTGTGATGAGTTTTGGTAGAGTCTAGATCAAAAGCTGGCTTACTACACCACTGTGTCTACTGCACACTTAGGTCATATCCGCGATTTTCCTCACTGACGTATTGTATCACAGAGAATCATCAGTGCGTACAGAAACATACTAAGCCTCTCACAGCCTGAAAATATTAGCTAGTGGGGTAAGTGAGAAGTAGAGAAGGGGGACCTTTTGTTCCCGCCTGTACCCTTTACCTCTTCCGTCATCGTGTTCGACTATAAATAAAAAGAGCATAGTGAAGCATGTATATGTGTACTAGATACCGTATCATGTGTTACTTCTGAGGTTCACCCATTAATTTTACTGAAGAAGTTGAAATTGCTGGCTACCTAAGTGAATACGATTGCTGCAGCTGTGTTATACTGCACTGCGTCTAGATATGAATGCTGCTTGGTTCAGGTAGGGAAAGATGTATCTTCCTATATTTTGGTGGATGCAGCTTGGACAAGTGCAAGCATCCGAGGCATGCACTACCATAGTCTGGATGCAGCGTGGACAAGTGCAAGCATCCGAGGCATGCACAACAGTAGTCTGGTTAAGGGTTTGGTTATGATCTCCTAATTCTAAAAATTCATCAGAGCTGCGAGATTACGTCAATCCCTGACTGTATTGAACATGCATACATTTGTGTTTGAAGTTGTCCTCATGTGCATGAGTATGTGTGTATGTTCAAATGTATATGTGTATACATGTTTTATGTGCATGCATGTTTGCGTGTGCGTGTGTCGTGTATATCTGGTGTGTGTGCATACATTACTGTGTGTGTGGTGGCTGCCGTGTGACCGCAGGTGGGGTCAAATGACTGGTTGAATGCAAGTGATATCAGCAGGAATCCAATCTGACCTGATCCCTCACCACCACGCCTGCAAGGCTGAGACCAAAACAGTGGATGTCACCCATTATACATTCTGGGTAGGATAGGGCAGGTAAGGAACAGGATATATTCAGGGTAAGGTAAAATGAAGTAGAGTTCATCCCAAACACACTCATACTAGAGTAAGCAGCTGGGACACTCACTAGGGACATCTTTAACCAGTCCACAATGAAATATCTTTCTGTGACTAAATGAAATAGTCCGAAGGTAACTGTTGTTGACAATCTGTTTCCTATGGCCAATACAATATGAACACTGCAACAAAACCCACAGATAGTAACTGTAGTGGATACTCTGTGCATCAACACTTAAACTGGCAAGTGATGACGGGTGACGGTATACCTGTAGGTGTGTCAACACTGTCCTCTCTCCGCGTCACCAGCTGTCAGCGCTATGTATAAATGACGCAGTGGCACATCCCCTGACACCACTATTGGCCCCAGATGATGCTACCTGATGATGACAACAACAGTATCGACAACAACAACAACAACAACTGTGTTCTATCATCTAAACCTTTCTTGCCTGATCAGAAGCGTAGGGGCCTCAGGCTAAGCTAATCAGTCCCGCCATTTAAGGCGAGGGTGACCAAACTCTCTGGTCCCTGAGTGGTAGGCTGGTGTGTAAGTAATAAGACCCAGACTTTTCTCAGATGTCAGCTCTTACAGGCATCATCTGGCTGTAGCGCCTGAACCCACCAGACCACCAGACGTTATTTGGTTATGTGGTCACCGACCAACGTATTAAATGGTTTCATGGATTACGGGAAATGAGCTGTCAGTCAGTGCTCAGTTATCCGAGAGTGGTACCTCATCGAGTGAGGGGATGGTGTGCATACCACTTACCATACAACAAAAGCGATTAAAATAATCCATTCATCATCCAACCCTGGACCGATCGGAAGCACTGGGGCCCGGGGTCAGGCTATCCAGTCCAGATCTTTAAAGGGACAGTGATTAGTCGTTCGTCCTTTTAATAATAATAATAATAGTAATAATAATAATAATAATAATAATAATAATAATAATAATAATAATAATAATAATAATAATAGTAATAACAATAACAACAACAATAATAATAATAATAATAATAATAATAATAATAATAATAATAATGATAATAACAATAATAATAATAATAATAATAATAATAATAATAATAATAGTAATAATAATAATAATGATGGTGATAATAATAAGTAATAATAATGACAATACTTATTATTATTATTATTATTATTTGTAGTAGTAGTAGTGTCAAGTGGGGTTGGTGGAGGATTAGTGCCCCTCCCTGTAAAACAATTAACTCTAAGCCCTTGACCACCCCGTTTGGGATACATGGCGTCTGGCAATGGATGGATGGATGGATTATTATTATTATTATTATTAGTAGTAGTAGTAGTAGTAGTAGCAGTAGTAGTAGTAGTAGTAGTGGTGGTAGTAGCAGCAGCAGCAGTGGTAGTAGTAGTAGTGGTAGTAGTAGTAGTGGTAGTGGTAGTAGTATTAGTAGTAGTAGTAATAATAATAGAAGTAGAGGTAGTAGTAGTATAAACATTATCAGTATAATTATATGTACGAGTAATGTACAGAAAATTGCTGTTTGAGACCACCTTTCCACGACTCGCCTTCTCCTCTGTCTAGAGAAAGGGCATTTTTCCGATGGACTCTTTACTGTTTGTATATAATATTTCCGTGTCGCCCTGCGAACTGGGCAGAAATCGGCAGAACTTGCTGATAATTGTATGAGCGAGATAACCGAGCAGATCAGTATCATGCATGTGGTGGGGTGATGAAGCACGATATCAAAACTTAGTTATCCCGGATACAACGAAAACTACAGCGAACCCATGAACACTGTTTAGCTTATGGAAGAGTGATACAGTAGGTGTTACTTTAGTGACTTTTGTCCAGAGTCGCCACAATATTAAAAGTACTAAAAAAGCATCAAACTGAGCGCCAGAACGGGGTTATCTCGGAAAGTATTACAGCTATAGTGGACCTGTGTGCATCGTTAGAAAGCTAAAATAACATCAAGCTTGCCTTGATATAAGTTTAAATCTTTGAAATAAAGATACCAAAAAATTTAGAGCAGCTGAACATTTCTCTCGTATTTTTTAAATTCATATTTCTGTCAGGCGGGTCATCATCCTCATCATCGATATCATCGTCATCATTCCCGTGTTTCCCACAAAGTGTTGCTAAAGTAATACTTCTCTCATAAGAAGTTACACCTATAGCTCTATGATCATAATCATCATCATCATCAGCAGCAGCAGCAATGATGATGATGTATTGATCCAGTCTACAATAAGTGTCTCTCCCCAACATTTTCCCCACTGACTTACTGATGTTAGTCTGGTCCATCCCAACCCAACATACTAACTGCCTTCATCTCTACATCTGGTTTTCTACTCATACTTTCCACTCACTCCCTCGTCTCTGATATCCCTCCCACCTCTCAAGTAAGAGAGGTCTTCCTAAAACTGACTTAAATAGCTTACCAATAATAAAATTAAATTACACGTCATCGTAATGAGGGGTATAATGAAGACTGTTTGTACCCAGCCCATGTGTTCGTGGAAATAGGACTGGCATGAGAATATGCTTGGAGTGGCAGGAGGTGGCCAAACGGTGGACAAGAGAGGAAGTGGGGTGTTGTCCGGAAGAACACGAGATCTATCTCAGGTTAGGGTAAGGACCAAGCAATTTGCTGATTGGAATTTTTTAAAAAGTCTTAACAGATCATCCAAAATGCTCTCCGACTGACATACCCTCTCCCTCCTAGCTAATAATTTAGCCTACATCAGTCCTGAATGAAACAGTCTAAACATGTGGGTATTAGGGCCTGAGCACTATCTGCTGCATGTAGGAGGAATGTTTCGCTACAGGACTCAGTGTCACGTGTATGTCCCAGACTGAATTAACTTAAAAAACTAAGAAAAAAAAAAAAAAAGCGCCAGGGAATCGCAAGCATAAAAAAAAAAGAAAATGACAAGTTGTAGCGCAGGGAAGGTTAATTATCTTCTTTTCCTTCCATTAACCATCCTTTCCCCTTCCCCTATTTTAACTCACTGTTCTCCTCTCTCCCCTCTTCACCCACCCCTCACATGTCCACCTACTCAAAAAGGCGAGTCACACAGGAGCCTCCCCTCTTGTCCCTTCATCTACCCTTTCCCTTTCCCTTCTTGTCCCATCAGTTCCTAACTTTTCACACTTTCCTACTCCTCCTCTTCCCTTTCGAACCCTTTTTCACTCCTCTCCTCCCCTTCTCCATTTCCCAGACCTGCCCTTACTATCTCATTATCCTCTCTTCCCATTCCTTCCCTCCCTTTCGCCTTACTCGTTCCCTCAGCTTCCCTTACCCACTTCTCATTCCTTTCATCATCTTATGTCAACCCATTCTTACTCGTACCCTCACCTTTTCCTTCTCTTTTCCACTTCTCCATTACTTCTTCCCTCTTTCCCCACACGTCCCCTCTCCCTCTTACCCTCCCCCTTCCCTCTCTTCCCCTTCCCTTCCCCTCTCTCTCCTGCCTTCCTACCCCTCCCCACTCTAACCCTTTCATTGCCTCTCTCCTCCTCATCTCTCCCTCCCACTGGTCATTTCACCTTTCCCCTTTCCTTCCATTACCCTCCACCCTCCAGCTCCCTCCCCTTTCCCCTGCCTCAGGAACTGCCAACCCTAGTCAGCTTTAAGGGGAACCCTTGAAGGGGCGTGACGGACACTTGACAGAAATATGATCCTGTCACAGTTATTGGTATTAATGTGTCAGTTCGTGTACGTTGCATGTGTGCCTCTTCTCTACAGCCTCTCGTGTGTGGAGAAGTGTGCAGGTTGATTTTCATGCCTGTGTGTGTGTGTGTGTGTGTGTGTGTGTGTGTGTGTGTGTGTATATAGTTAAGAGGAACGTGTTGTGGAAGAGGTGACGAAAAGTTATAATAACATAAATAGGATGTGGATGACGTATGGAAGACGACAGAACAGGCTCCGTCACACGGGAACTGTGAAGCGCGCTCTTCTGAGTGGATCTTCAGGTTTGTGAGATGAAGCCTAGAAAATCAAAGCCTTCAGTGATGAGTACATGGACGTATAACCCATTTCACTGGGCGTTCTGTTTATAGTTTTATGCTTTCCTGATCCTGTCTCCAATACCTTCCCCGACCACTGGAATTACTTGTTAGAATGGTGATGATGACCATGACAGATACAGAGACCTCACAAACCTTACGGATCTCTAATGACAGGACTTTGGAAACAGAATAGCTATACACGAGCCACACATTACCTATATCCCGGCATGCGTCTTAAACCACCAGACCACATGAAGGACTGTGTATAAGATAAGGGTTTTTATTCTAAGTGGCTTTGGAGATTTCGTAGTAAGTCTTTCTCAGCTTTATATTATGCCTGTTGCACCTCAGTGTCCTCTTACATGTCATTGACACAAACTATACGTCGATTTTAAAGAGATATAAAGAAATACGAAGAGATTTAAATAATAGTTGATAAAAAACATACTTAAGGAGGAATTGTTACGAAATCTCCTGTGCCACCTATTATAAGAATCATAGGAGGATAGGCAATTTAATATTGGAATGAATATTAACTAGGCAAGTCAAAAAATAAATAAGACAATAAATAAGTCTATGAAACCTCCTCTGCAACCTAAAACACTGTCTAGAGGGCAAAGGGCAGGGGAGCATGGGGCGTGTGGTGGTGAGGTATGTAGGAGGGAGGGATGTGAGGGTCTTTTGTTGTTGAGGGAGACAAACAAGGAGGGAGGGAGGGAGAGGGAGAGGGATGGAGAGAGAAAGAGAGGGAGAATGACTAATAGAGAGGGGGGAAAATAGACGGAGAGGGAGAGAGGAAGGGATGAAGTGGGAGAAGGGTAATGACTGATACACAAACAGAAAGGGGGAAATATGAGAAACACAGAGGAAGAGAGGGAGGAGGGATGGAGGGAGAGAAGAAAAATGACTTAAAGACGCTGGAAAGAAGCACTGAAGGGAAGGGAGGAAAGTAGATCAGGAAGGAGAGAGAGAGAGAGAGAGAGAAATTACAAAGATACACAATTGTTACAATTCTTACGGTCCTATATCGGTGATATGAACAAAACAGTAGGAATGTTCTTGATTTCTCATTACAGAATACCAAGAAATGGATACCAAGCAGAAACCTAAGCGCTCCATTCGGTTATATATGTCTGTCTGTCTGTTTGTCTGTCTGTCTATCTCTGTCTCTGTCTGTCTGTCTGTCTTTCTTTCTCTCTCTCTCTCTCTCTCTCTCTCTTTTTAACACTATTTTCGTCCCCTTCATATTTACATTCATGGTCCCTCTTCCCAGGTTCCATTCTTATACATCTTCACCCCCCCCCCCCGTGTCCGGTCTCAGTCGCCACCCCTTATTTATCTCTTCTTTCTGCCTCTCTCTCTCTCTCTCTCTCTCTCTCTCTCTCTCTCTCTCTCTCTCACACACACACACACACCGTTCTTATTTATGAACGGAGTCACACACCGACCCACCCTCTGTTGTGTGCATCAGTGTTTACCTTCACGATTCTATGCCTCTAAATTCCTCTCTCTCTCTCTCTCTCTCTCTCTCTCTCTCTCTCTCTTTGTTCACAGTACTAAGCCATGATATTTCTTCTACCTTTCTTCCTCCTTTCATTTTCTCTTCTTCTCTTTCTCTATATTTTCCTTTTTTTCCGCCACCTAACTCTTCTTGTCAGTTTTGTCTACAAGATTTACAGCCACCATGTTCCTTCTTTCTCTGTCCCATCATTATTTCTCCATTCTTTTTTTCTCTCTCTTCTCTTCTCTTCTCTTCTAATTTCCCTTTTCCACCGTTGCTAATTTTTTCTCTCGTTTTTAGTATCTCCTTTTCATTTTCTTCTCTCATTTTCCCTCACATTTACTTCCTTATCTGTACTACGTTCTCTTCCTCTTTTTTCTGGCCTTCTTTTCCCCTATTCCTTATTTTCCTCTTCCTCTTTTCGTCTCTCCTGTTTTTATCCTCATCTCATTTTTTTTTTCTCCTCGTCTCTCCTTCCTATTTTTTATTTAACCCCTTCAGCTTAATGTGTTTTCCTCCTGTTATCTCCAGATGATTTTATTCACTATAAAGGAGACGTTTCCGCTGCAGTGGTTTATACTGACTTCATTAAACTCTTCAATATTGGAGTGTTCTCTTCAGCTCAGTAAAAGCACACTGTATCATCACAAAAGTAATAAATAATACAGATTGCCAACACTCCCAAGGGGATGGATGATAGTCTCCACACAGCTCCACTGCACTGACATATGGCAAGACCAGTCTTTCTATGCAAATTCCCATTATGATTACTGAACGTACAAGAACATAGGGTCTCTAAATATGTGCAAATTTATTAATTGACTATTGATCCCCTAAAGTCATTTAAATTACTTAAAATACGGAAAAGAATACATAAAAAAATATCCCGGGATATTAGCCCAAGGAATAATTGTGCCCAGTGAGTAATATATAAATGAAGAAATGAACTGCTAAGTGTTTGTAAGAAGAAAGGAATAAAGAAGCACGCGGATGAGTAAATACAATATGATCTCTATAATAGTGTGAAGAGCATAATGACGTCCTCGGGTTGAAGAAGTTGACTCCTTTACTTATTCAGCTGGAGGGAATGGTGGGTGGGGTAGAGCCTTCCTCTTTTCTATCGTTATTCCGTAGTGTTGGTGGTATGAAAGTCTTCATTATTTAGTAGCACCTCTTCCTTACCGAGATATTTTTCTCATTACTCATGCACCTTATAATTCACTTCTGTGCTATTTATATCGTGTACATATCGGCAAAGTTTGCAACAAGAACATCCATCTGTCTATCCATATATAGTCAGACGCCTTAATTCCGAAAGCGGTGGTCATAAAAGAATCGCCCTCATGTCACTCTGTCCTCTGCCATCAGGCTGCTCTCTCTCCAACCCATACCACCCTCTCGCATAATCTTCTCCACCCGATCCCTCTATCTCATCTCCCCTTCCTCTCTTCCCCTCCACCTCGCTCACATACACAGTCCTAGTCAATCTCCTAGTCTCCATTCTCTCCTCATAGGCAAACCGTCTCACGGTACTTTTCCTAATTCTTTTTATACCAATATAATGGAATTGGATATTGAAGTGTATGTGAGGAACAAATCACTAAAGAAAAGATTCTACAAAATAACAAGAGCCAATAAAGATATGATTTTTTCTTATATTTGTACCTGTAGGTTAGATAGTTTAATGTGATCAGCTATTTTGAAGAACATAACTTGTGTACTGTCTCACTCTTTCTCCTTCTTTCACCTGCTTTCTTGCGCTTTCTCCTTTCTTCCTTTCGATAGTTTCTTTGAGTTTTATTTGTCCCTTCTCCATTCTACATTTCGTCTTTCGCAGTTTGTTGTTTTTATTTCCCTATCCTAATCATCCTCGTCTTTCTTCATTCTTCTTTCCATCCATCCCCCATTTTTTTTTTCTGTCTCTGTCTTTTCTTTTCCCCCTCTCCCCTTCTTTCTCAAGTCTCATTTATTTGTTTCTGTCTTATTTTCATCCAATCCTCCCTCCTTCGTGTTTTTTCTCCTCCTTCTCTGACTTTTTATGTCCTTATATTTCTCCTTCGTCTCTGTTCTCTCCTTTCTCCATTCTCTTCCTTTGTCTGCCTCCGTCATTGCTTCAACTTACCCTTCATATCACCTTTCTCTTGACTTGATCTTTCATCCTCTCCTCCCTCTCTCCTCTGTTTGTCTATATATACGTTTGTCTGTCTATTTATCTATCCTATCTTTCTGCCTACCTACCTATCTATCTGTTTATCTATCTATCATTCTGTTTGTCTACCTGTCCATCTATTTACCTGTATCTATCTACTCTTATCCCCAGGCTTCTAGGAAATAAAATTGACTATAAGCGACTGAAGAGGATGTTAATAGTGAAAATATAAAGTGGAGAAAGAAGGAAACATGAGGGAGAGAGAGAGAGAGAGAGAGATGGAAGAGTGGAAGAGAGTCGTATTTTATCCTCTTTCGAGGTGTAGTGGTCCGAGGTTAGGCTAACTTATTGTACTGCAATTAAGAGCATATAACTAGGCTACATTCACTGGCTGCAGTACATGACTGATAAATCTTCAGTTGCTTCATGGAGATCGAATCTATGCACATGGTTAGACCGTCACTCCTGCTGGGCCGCCTTGACCACTAGACCGCGAGCCGCAAAATATAGTACATCTGTCCAAACTCTACGCCTCTTCTGCCCCGTCAGGAGCGTAGGTGCCCGGGGCCAGGCTACTCCGTCTTGAATTTCAAGGCAAGGGTGTCTGACTCACTGGCCCAGAGTGGCATTATGATCATTAAACCCCAGCCAATTTCTCGGACGTAATCCCTTGTGGCGCCGTCCGGTTGGAGCGCCATAACCCACTGAACCACCAGGTGTCATTTGGCAATATGATTTCCACCCAGCGTAGTAAATGGTTTCCTAGGGTACAGTAAACAATTTGGCTTGTCACTCAGTGTAGTCAGCACCTACCACCAGAGTATAGGAAAGTATTAAAAGAAAAACAGTGCTATCCCTCAGTGGTTATCAGTACACAGGCAGTTCCTCCGAGGATGAAAAAAAAAAAAAAAAAAAAAAACAGAGAGAGAGAGAGAGAGAGAGAGAGAGAGAGAGGTGGACTGGACGAAGGGAGGAAGTTATGTGTCTGGGGGGAGGAGACTGGTCGAGGGTCATTAAGGGTCATAAACTGGCTAGGGGAGAGAGGGAGGGGTTGTAGTCACAGGGAGGGAAAGAGGGAGGGGTTTTGAGGTGGAAGAGACAGAGGGACAGGAAGGGACAAAGTGAGGAAAAAAATGCAGTGAATGAAGAGGAAAGGGAGGGGTGGCGAGAGAAGAGAGATGGAAGGGGCACCCGTCTGGCAGCAAACTCTCATCCCTTTTCTGTCCAACTCTCTAATGCAAGAGTTAACCGTTACTCCCAGTCTTTCATTCATGCAACAGGTCAGCTCTGGAACTGTCTCCCTCTGTCTGTATTTCCTCCTGCCTATGATCTCCAGTCTTTCAAACGCAGTGTGTCCAGGCATCTCAAAATGATCGGATCTTGAATTTGGCTCTCTATTGTATTTTGTTTTTCTCTTGGAGGGAACTGTTACTGCGGGCTCATGGCCTTTGGTTCCTTCTTCCTCGCATTAAAAAAAAAAAAAAAAAAAAAAAGGAAAGAGACAAGAAAATGGATGGGATTAAGACGTACAAATAGCCTATAGAGGAGTATGAAGGAAAGCAAACAACGACAGACCTGTTGGTCCCCTCGAGGCTGTTTGATATGGGGGAGTGAATAACTCGTGTAACGATTCTATGAGACAAAGGCAAGGAGAGGAAAGCAGAATGCCCCTCCCCACCCACTAAATTCTCCAGTCGCAGTTAGAAGAAAGGAAAAACATAGAAAGGTCTGTTATGAAACATGGAAAAGCTGTCATTAAAATTTCATAGCAAACAATGAAAGGAAATCAAATTCTTCTCTATCTTACCTGATATTCAGGGATAGATGGACGAGCAGAGAGGACTAGAGGAAGGAAAAAAAGTCAGGAGTGAGGAAAGCGATGGGGGAAAGGAGAAAGGGTGAGGGAGAAGCAAAGGTAGGGAGAAAGAAAGAGAAATTTGAAGGGAAGGAAGTATGAGGGAAAGGGAGAAAAAGGAGCAGGGAAAGGAGAGAGGAAGCGAGGGAGGGCAGGACGAGGAAAGGAGGTGAAGCTCATAAAGGTGGAGGGAAGAGGGTGAAATAAGTAGTATGGAGGACGGTGGAGTAGGGGTTGGTGGAATGAGAGCAGGGGAATGGGGTGAGGTGGAAGGGGAACAAGAGAATGGAGGGAGGTGGAAGGGGAGCAGGAGAATGTGGAAAGGTGGAAAGGGGGAAGAGGAGTAGGTCGGGGTGAGGGGTGATGCAGTCAGGGAGGGATGGAGAGGCAGACTAACACGCATGACTGGAAAGTCACAAGAGTACAAAGAAAAGGGAAATTAGGGCGACGGAGAGAAAATGTGGGGAAGAAACTTTAGGAATGTTAAGAAAATTATCATCCATATCATCTTTGAATTAAGGTGGAGAGAAAGTGTCGTGATAAGCAACTGAGATGGGTAAGAGAATCCTCCTCCTTCTCATCATCATCATTATCATCATCATCATCATCTTCGTCACCATCATCATCATCATCATCACCATTCCAAATTTTATTCTCATCTCAAGCTGGGGTGAGAGGAATTAAAGAGTGCAGTCAGCAACGATAAAGAGACGTTTTGGCTTCGTCACATGACTCATACAAAACTGGCGTCTTCTCTTACCTTGTTGATATTTTTGTTGTTGTTACTGTTCTTGTTGTATCCTCAGGCTCTGGACTTGAACCCAGTGGAGTATAGGTTAATGCTGCTCTTCTAATGCAGTCCATCGTCCTCATTTGGGGGAATAAGGAGGGAGCTGAGGGAAGTTTGTATAGCCAGACAGGTGAGCCACCTAGTAATATTGGTGTCATCACGTGAAGTGTCCCTCTCCAGCCCCATCTCATAATTGCAGCAGATAATTGATCGTAAGATTTTTTTTATGAATCTCAATTCAACTCGTTCAAATCTTCTTTCACTGCCTCCTGGTGAAGTATCCATAAAATATCTTAAGTAGGTTGTCTGGCCAGTAAGTCACATTAGAAGAGAATTATGATCTTTATTAGAAACAGATTTGATTGGCCTATTTTATCTCTTTAATATTTATTGTACTTCTAGTGTAAAGGACATAGCAGCTGTGTGAATATGGCTAAAAGTATAAACAAACAGTCTTATAAATAACATGAGATCAAGGATGTTTCTGAGTTTTTGTTTTGCAAGTACTTTATCACTTTAATATTCATTCTGATTTGATTCTGAAGGGCTTATAGCTGTATGAGCGAGGTTAAAAGTATAAACACATAATTGTATACACAAGCCAATATCCGGGAGGTTTGTGTATAGGGCATATTATGATCCTCATTTGTGCCTCTTATCCATTGCAAGTTTCGTCTATCTCGGGTCGCCCCGCCCTTC
The DNA here is from genome assembly GCF_032717465.1 of Coenobita brevimanus. Lineage (NCBI taxonomy): Eukaryota > Metazoa > Arthropoda > Malacostraca > Decapoda > Coenobitidae > Coenobita > Coenobita brevimanus. The sequence goes on from NC_136966.1 coordinate 18,701,775, forward strand.
ATTACTCAGTCTGTGCCTCCTTTGGTTTAAATGGTCGTGGTGCTACATTTCTCTCTTTCACCTTTTATTATATTTTTTTTTGGGGGGGGTGAGGGTGGGGGGAGTCATCTTAGGACTTTACATCACCATCTTTATGAGACTGAGAGACGTTACGAGATTTTGTTAGGTACATTTGACGTTATATCTCACACTTCTTCAGTTCCTTTTTATCCGCCCCCGCCCCGGAGGGGCTCGGGGTCGGGTATTATTTTCACTTGGTTTGTCTGTTTGTTTGTTTGTCTGTCTGTCTGTTTGTTTGTTAACAACTTCACGCGAAAATTACTGGTGCGATTGTGACTAAAATTACAGGGATGATGGGCTATGACCTTCTGATCGTCTGAATAAATTTTGGGTTAAACTGGGCCAAGGCCCAAGCTGTAGGCCCAAAAAATGTAAACAAATATATTTAATAGTTTTTTTTCGCCATAACTCCTTTCAAAATCTTCATATCGACGTGGTACCAAAACCTAAAGGAGCATCTTTCAAATCTGCATCCAATAACATGCCTCATTACATTAAAGGGGCCAGCTCCCAGTTAGTGGTAGGGGGTCATTGTCAGGTGGGTCAGGCCTAAAATTTCAAATGGGCATAAAACCGTCATTTTTTATTCGATTTAGGCCTACACCAAATTTGATATGTGACATCTTTGACTAAATATCTTGTTGTGTTTATATGTCAGCACTAAAATGACTGCCGGGGACGGGTTTGATGTGCCTTGGCACCGCTTCATGTTTGCTATCTCTTTGTCTACTATTCATCAGCTTTCTATTTTATTTTTTTTCCACAGTTAAAACTGAGTTAACTGTTAAAGTTGTCAGGTGTCTGAGGAGCATGTGTGGAGTGGCTCGGCTTGTATGGATCAAGTGAGAAATGATGAATAAGGAGACCTGAGAGTTATGCGAGAGATGGCTGATCGGGTTGGGCAGAAAGTGTTGTGGTTGTTTGGACATAAGGAGGGAATAGATGAAGAACGATTGTTGAAAAAGATAACTGGATCTGATGTGAGAGGTGTAAGGCTAAGAGGAAGACCACTAATAGGATAGATCGACAGTGTGAAGGGAGCGTTAGATGCGAGAGGGATGTCTGTAGAGCAAGAAGGAGTGGCTGTGCATGATAGGGATGACTGAAGAAAAATGTTAATAAATAACTGGTGACGCGTCCACGAGGGGATATTCTCCGGCATTTGGTCTAATCAGCTGATCAAGTCAGGTGCAGGGAAGGGGATAGGTCCATTTTGATATGGCAGGGGTAAACTAGCTCGGCTGCCAGGCCCTGTTGATGATGTCGCTAGTTTGCACTGTGCAGTTGACCCTCATGATGTGTGGTGTGGTGATGAGTGGTCTCTTCTCCCTTTAGAGAATAAGATACGAGTAAATGTGTGTGTATGGATGAATAATTTGCTGAGTGATATTATCTTTCCCAGCCACTTTGTGGATTAAAAAGTGCTTAACCAGCTGAATGCTGGCTATTTTTAGCCTTATGGGTCACCCCAGTGCCGGCCATTTTTCGATCTTTTTTTTTTTGGCTAAAATGATAGATTTTGATGTGGAAACAACGAATTTCGCCATCAAAATGCTCACCGAGGCTCGGAAACGGGTTTTGTTAAGTCCTGCATAGTCGTGTACAGGTATAGCCGCTCTCTCACGCTTACCGTGTACGTGAGAGAAAGCCGTTTTCTATGTAAGGTATACTTAGGTATTTATGCTGGGAAGGTATTGCAATGTTCAGTACACTTTTCTGATTACTTATTACTTCAGCATCTATCACAATTTGCATGTCTTTCTCACTGTGAATGCATTATCTTATACTTACTTGAAGATAGATACAACCTGACTTCATTACATACAGTCCTGGCACTTACAAGAAGGTATTTACAACTTAACTTCATTATATAGTCCTTACACTTACAAGAAAATATTTACAACTTACACTTACATGAAAATATTTACAAAATGCCCTCACTATGTACAGCATTGGGTGAGGCACACAGGCAGAGTGAGGCAGAGTGAGCGCGAAGGGGGAGCGAGTCAGTGTGTGGCCTTGACAGCCTGGGGGATGGTAGAGGAACAGTTACCTTACATCCCTGCCAATTTTTACCTGCAAATCTTGAAAAATGCGGTCACAGTGAAGTTCTTTATTTTAAACTGTTTTAAAACGGCACTGGAACTGGTCGCAGAATTATGTCAGACCGTTTTAAAACGGCACTGGCACGCGGCGAGTTAAATCTTCACTATTATCTGCCATTGTTCTCTGCCTGGTGTTAGGAGCAGTGTGCTCCTTATGTAATTACCTTGAAAGAGTAGTACTGAAAGTGATCTACATAAGTGTGGGTCAAACTGCAATGTACACATTACATGCAACATATTCACCTTATCAGTATCGCTAATAATAGCATACTCGGACAAGCACATTAGAGTGAACTGTCCCTATGAGGATACTAGACTACCCCTCACCTCGACCCGTCCACCACATCCTCTGAATGTGAAAGGTATGTTGTACATAACTTGATTTGTCTTTTTGTTTCTGGTTGAAGTGTAATATCTCACGATCAAGAGGCACATTCACGGATAAACTTGCTATCATGTTCCGTTTTTGAGTAAAATCTGCTTTTAAAAGAAGGACAAGGACTGAAAGATTTAGAATCTTACCTTGTATTTTGTTCTTGGAAAATAAACGTTACTTATGACAGGGATTGCGCGCAGGTTGTTTATTTTTACCACAGAGAACGAAATAAAAAAAAATATATGACTTTCTTTAAACTACCGGGCAGGGCAATCCAGTGATTAATGGTTGATTAGACATGCTATTATACTATCTCAAGTGGAATAGATTGCGATTACCATTCCTTGCTATAATAAATGAAATCCATTAGGAAGACAATTGCAAAAGTCATGTGATTCATTACCTTTCCATTCATAATCGAGGCAAAGATTAATACGATTTTAAGCTATGTAAAAAGAAAAACACACACACATGCATCACACCCAACCAATACAAACCAACCGATTCATCACACACACACACACACACACACACACACACACTCACTTAATAGGTCACATGTACACAGGTGGCAGCAAAAAAATAAAATAAAATAAAATAAAATAAAATAAATAAATAAATAAAATATATAAAAATCCTTCATCGGAGTTAACGTGTGTAAGATGATGCTTATTTTTATTTATTTACTTGTTTTTTGTATCTTGCTATTCCTAGACAATTTTATTCAAAGTGGGTAAGAAAGAAAATGTCGTCGTCCTGATGGAGTTCATGGAGGATACTCTGTAAAAAGTCGATACGTTCTGAGAAATTACGCATAGATGAAATACTGAGCAACAAAAAAGATTAAGTTTTAGTAATATTTAATGATAGACAGAGACTGAATATAGACAGTGATAGACAGACAGAAAGACAGATAGATAGGTAGATAATAGACAGATAGATAGATATAGAAAGATTCACACAGACAGATAAACTGACAGGCAGGCACATTTAAAAGCAGACGGACAATGAGACACAAAGACAGAAGAACTAAAAGAATAGAGAGGCAGACATACAGACAGAAAAACAGACAAAAAGCTGAGTATTTGCCATAATCACCTTCCCCAAGTCACATAAATCCAGGAAACGGCTTCTTGTATTTAATAGTAATATGGTTTATGATGATCTAAAATTTACAGATTGTGTTGTGTGGTTTGATGTGGTGTGGCGTGCTCTGGTGTGGTTTGGTTTATGTGGTGTGGTGTGGTGTGGCGCAGTACTGTTAAACTGTAAGAATTTCCCTCTGTGTGCGTGTGAAGTAATTGATCAGTATCTGTGTTAGCGTGTCCTTTGATGAGTGTAGCACCTCCTTATATATAACGTTATTATTATTCATATTTCATCTCCGTACTCCTCTACAAGTTTTTAAGGATATGTTTTTATTAAGCACACACACACACACACACACACACACACACGAGAAAACCATAATTTCATTTGCCGAAACAACCTGACAATGAAACGGCACACGAAAACCCCTTAAACTGTCGAGAATAGGCTACATTCCTCCCTCCCTGCAATATATATATCTATATCTATCTATATATATATATCTATATCTATCTATATATATATATATCTATCTATCTATCTATCAATCAATCTACCTATCTATCTATCTATATATGTGTGTGTGTGTGTGTGTGTGTGTGTGTGTGTGTGTGTGTGTGTGTGTGTGTGTGTATCAGCGTCCAACGGAGCTCGAGAATTGATTGTCATATAAGAGAGCCTCCTCACCCCATCCTGAAGCACCACACACTCCGTCACCCTCACACATAATGAAGACTATGTTGTGGCTCAGTGTTGGATTTTACCTCGTACACACAAACCACGTGACATGGCAGTTGTTTCATTATTAATATAGTGGCTTGTTTGATGACTGGTTAGAAAAGCATTGTCTCCCTTATTATACCATAATTAGTCAAGCAATACTGCAGGTGTGCGTTGGTAACGGGTACAGCATAATGGAGTTCATGGCATAGTTCATTAACTGTATTGTAACTAGCATACTGATGACACATTGCACCCACTGAACAGAGCTTTTGGAAAACTTGGAACGAAACCTTTTTTCAGAAAAATCTTTTACGAACAAGATATACTGCAAAATAATGAAGGATATCCAATCTATCTATATACCTAGGCTGCTTCCCCCAAGGAAAGAGAGGTAGCCGAGACAGGACGACACACTCCCAATTTACTCATCCACTCAAACACATTCATTCGCATCTTAGTCCCAAAGGGGAGAAGGGACAGATCCTCACAGCACCACACCGCACGAGGGTCAACTGCTCAGTGCAATCAGTGACATCCGCAGCTGGGCCCGACAGCAGAGTTGGTTTACCTGTGCCACATCATAATGGACCCATCCCCTTACCCGCACCTGACCTGATCAGCTGATCAGAGAAAATGAAGGAGAATATCCTCTCAGGGCTGCATCATAATTTATTCACACACAATTTCTCTCCATTTATTTCTGTCACGCACAGCCACTCTTCCTTGCTCAACAGACATCCCTATCACATCCAGCGCTCTCTTCACACTATCCATCCATCCTATTCGTGGTCTTCCTCTCAGTCTTACACCTCTCACATCAGATCTAGTTATCTTTTTCACCAATCGCTCATTATCCATTCTCTCCATATGTCCAAACCATCGCAACACCCTCTGCTCAACTCGATCAGCCGTCTCCCGAACAACTCCAGTTCTCCTTTGCACTTCATCATTTCTCACTCGATCCACCCATGTCACTCCACACATATTCCTTAGACACCTCATCTCCATTACATTCAAATTTTTACTCTCTGCTACACCCATATTCCATGTTTCAGCCCCATATAATGTAGTCGGTACCATAACACCCTCATACAACCTTCTCTATACACGCATTCTAAGCGAATGACATCTAAACACTTTTTTCATTCCTAACAGCACCTTTCCCACTTCATTCATTCTAAGCTTAATTCACTTCTGCATCTACTCTTCCATCCACAGCAACATGTGACCCTAAATACTTAAAACACTCTACCTTCTCAAGCAACTCACCATTCAAAACTATATTTATCCCCCTACCATCTACCAACCTCGTACACTTCATCACTTTACTCTTATTCTAATTTACCTTCAATTTCCTCCTTTCACACACCCTTCCAAACTCCTCTACCAACTGTCTCAATCTCTCCTCTGAATCAGCCATCAATGCAGTATCATCCGCAAACAGCAGCTGCTTCAGATTCCACGCTCTACCATCAACATTCACCAGACTCAGACCTCCACCTTACACTCTTGGATTCACCTCCCTTACAACACCATCCATATAAATATTAAACAACCAAGGCGACATCACACATCCCTGTCGCGGCCCCACTCTCACGGGAAACCAGTCACTCACAGTATTTCCCACTCTTAAGCACGCTCTACTATTTACATAAAAACTTTTCACTCCTTTTAGTAACCTACCATCAAGTTCATACAATCTTAAAACAGGCCACAAAGCCTCCCAATCAGTTCTATCATACTCTTTCTCTAAATCCATGAACGCCCAAAATAATATCCTTACCTTTCGCTAAATACTTTTCACACACCTGTCTCACAGCAAACACCTGACCCACGCATCCCCTCCCTCTCCTAAAGCCACACTGCTCATCACCAGTCACTCTCTCTGTACACTCTTTAACTCTCTTAATTAACACTCTACCACGCACCTTACCTACAACATTCAACAGACTTTTACCTCTAAAGCTGGTATATTCAACTTATCACCCTTACCTTTATACAAGGGAACCATACAAGCACTTGCCCAGTCAATTGGCACCATACCTTGCACATAGTACACATTCAACAATCTTACTAACCAGTCAACAATAGTCTCTCCATCACCTTTCAGGCATTCCACAGCACACCCATCCATACCTGAAGCTTTCCCTGTTTTCATCTCCTTTACTGTCTCCTGCACTTCCTTCATCGTGTTCAAAGAATAATTCAACTCTCCCAACACATTTATTCCTTGCACCGTTCCATCTGCCACAGTTACAGCCTCCCTTTCCTCCCCTACATTTAACAATAAAAATTCTCTGCCCATCTCTTCCTTACTGCATCCATCTCAGTTAACATCCCTCCATCCTCTGCTTTTACTCACTCTTCCTTCCCAGACTCTTCCTTTCACACCGTTTTCACCTCCCTCCAAGACAATTTCTTATTCTGTTGAAAATTCTCAGTCAACTGCCTACCCCACCTCCTATCTGCTGCCACTTTAGCATCACGCACAGCCCTTCTCGCCCTATTCCTCTTGTCCTTATACCTCTCATATGACACCTCATCCTTTTTCCGCAGCCACACTTCATATGCACGTCTCTTTTCAGCCAAAGCCATACTTACTTCTTCGCACCACCATTCACATCCCTTTCTTACACCACCACCCACTCGTCTCACACCACACACCTTTTCCGCATGCCCCACCACAGCACTCTTAAACAACTGCCATTCCTTCTCCACACTGCCATTCTCCTGAACTTTCACTGCGTTCCACTCATCTTTCAATTTCTCCTGATACTCTATCATTTTCTCTCTTTTATCCAACTCACTTTCAAACCTCCCTGCCACACCTAACTCTCCTAGCTCTCACCCATCTCGTACCTACTCTCAACTTTCCCTCCACCACTTAGTGGTCAGACATACCTCCACCCTCCCCTCTCAAAACTATCACATCCAACAATCTTCCTATTACACTCCTGGACACAACCAAATAGCTCATAAGTGCTCCATGAACAACCCTTCCATCCACCTGACTCACCCATGTATACTTATAAATATCTTTCTTCAAAACAGGGTATTTCCAATCACCATCTATCGCTCAACGCACATCCCTATCATTCGTTCCCCATTTTCATATCTTCCAGGCACACCATGCACACTAACTGCACCTTCAGCTGCTACATTTCCCACTCTAGCATTCAGATCTCCCATCATTACCACATTAACATTCGCTCCAAAACTCTGCAGACACTCATCAACATCATTTCAGAAATACTCCCTCTCTTCTTCATCCCTTTCACTACCAGGCCCATATGCACTCACAAACACCCACAACTCACGTTCAATTTTCGCTTTCACCCACATCAGTCTCAATGACACTTCCTTCCATTCAGTCACACACTGCTGTACTTCCGGGCTAACTAACAAGGCCACACCTTCTCTTGCCCTTCCTCTATCAACACCTGACAGTCTTCCATTCACACTTCCAAACTTAGACTCACCTTTCCCTTTTATTTTTTTTTCACTCAAAGCTAACACATCCAACTTTCTTCTCACAAACTTTCTCCCAATCTCCCCTCTTTTAGCCTGAATCGTATTACATCCACGCACATTCATAGACCCAATCTTCAGGGTACGGGGATAACTCAATCGCCCATCCCTTTCTAGGGGGTCCCTAGTCCCCTCACCCTGCTCCTTTTAGTCGCCTTTTACGACAAGCATGGAATACGTTGGCGGAATTCTTCCTAACACAACCTGACCGCAGAGTAGTAGTAGTAGTAGTACCACTGCATAGTGCGGCCAGATTGTGTCCCCTCCGCCACAGAGGAAACAGAATAAGGATATTCTATATTAGGTAAATAGGCAAACCAACGAATCGCGATTTTAGAAAAAAAAAAAAAAATGTCGTCCGTGAAGGACTTAAAAAATATATCAGTGTCCCGTTCTGAATATGAGTATAAAGGTGCGGAAAAACTGACATACACGAGTGAACTATTAAATACAAGAATCTAGCCTTATCCTGAATAAAACATCTTTAACACATCTCCAAACCCTCAGTTACAAACAGATCTCCATTGTTCAGTTTATGGCTCCTGGGCCCTTACCACCCCCTCCTCTCATTCCTAAAAGCTAATGGCACATCGCTTGAGTGCTGTGCACCGGTCCAGCCAATAATGACACAGCTCCGCCTGATTTGTGCTGACCCGTGATCTTTGCCTCTGATTTGTTACCGCTGATACACCCGTGTGTCTGCCACCTCAACCTGGCCTCCCTGCCTAACCTACCTGAGGGACAGACTTTCATTAGGCAGCTTGTGTGTCAGCAACTCTCTGCCTCAACTGGTCTCCCCCACTGTCTATAACCTCAGGTCTTTTACATTCAGTGTATTCAAACATCTCAGAATGAACGGATCTTGATTCAGGCTTCCTGTTTGTTCACCTTTCTCTGCAAGGGACATATGTTGCAGACTCTGATTAAATAAAATAATACTGTTAGTTACAGGCTCGACTGAAATGAAGTTAAGGGATGTCTCCACTTATACGATTATTAAGGAATATCCAGTAAATCAGTTAAGTGGAAATAGAGGTTGAGGCAAAATAATTTTTACAGAGAAATAAGATTATTGTTATATAACATCTTGTACAGAATTTCAGAGCTCTTCTTTTTGCGTAACTAGGCTATTTCGTTCCTCTCCATCTAATTTTGCATTCCTGGCACAGGATCTTAAACCCTGAATATTAGCTTATGTCACTGAGTCTTACTGCCTTAAGGGTTGCTAGCAACGTCTCATATATATATATATATATATATATATATATATATATATATATATATATATATATATATATATATATATATATATATATATATATATATATATTGTTTACGGAACAGAGAAAGATAATGTACACTTTAAGTGAGAATACTAAAAATCACTGCTGTCCCGTAAAGGTCCAGGTTCAAAACAAAAGAGTTAGGTAAAATTACAAGTTAAAGTTTAATGCTCAAACTAACAACAAAACATTCAGAACTCATAAGGATAATGTAATGGCAAATAAACAGGTTAAATATATGGTTAACTGCAATAGCCTCTATTAACACGAAATTAGCAAGAGTAAATTTATCTAAGTCAGCCCTGATAAAATGAGATACCAGATAATACTCAGTGAATGCCAGATAAATTATTACAGATACAAACTATTATCAAAAATGACTGATATAAAACCCTACATTAATCACAAAGACCTCACTAGGCCTAAGAATTAACCTTATGCTACACAGTACAAGAAAAAATACGACAGTTATACTCAAATTACACAGGTGCTAGATGTTTGGAGATTTCTTGAGCACTCACAATAATAATATCTGTACAGGGGAGGACAGAGATGTGAACAAAATGAGGAGCAGATCTAAGTGGCAATGATGCAGAGACTGAGCTCATTATATAGGGGCCGGCAGAGCTTGATACAACTTGTAAGAAGGACGCGCAAATGAAGCCATGGGGACAAAAAGCTGAAAATCCCGCTCTGAATAACAGAGAGAACGACTTACTCTACTATAACGGTAGAAGGGGGGGACTCAGGCAGAACACGCTCGTGATCAAACATGCAGCAACTGTGCGTTAAAATTACACAAAGGATGATGAAATCATAGGCTATGTAACACCTCCCCACAAAGAAAAAGAAATTTACAAAGGAAATTTCTTATTACTCTAAAACAATCTGTCTAAAGTCTAGATAAGCAATCTGCAATAACATTTTCTTTCCCCTTGACATGTTGTATGTCTAATGAATACTCCTGAAGAAGTAGACTCCATCTTGTCAATCTCTGATTTTTATCTTTAAACTTACTAAGGAATTTCAGTGGGTTATGATCGGTATAAATGACTATGGGGTCAAAACCAGAACACAAATAAAATGAAAAATGCTGTAAACCCAAAATCAAGGCCAAAAGCTCTTTCTCAATAGTTGAGTAGTTCTTTTGAGGTGGAGTGAACTTCTTACTGTAATAAGATACAGGGTGTTCAATACCCTGATCATCCTCTTGCAGCAAAACAGCCCCAGCTCCTGTATCACTTGCATCAACAGCCATCTTAAAAGGCTTAGCAAAATTTGGAGTAGCGAGCACTGGCTGACTTAATAGAATAGCTTTAAGTTTGTTGAAAGAGGATTCACAGTTATCGGTCCAGACAAATTTAACTCCCTTTTTCAGTAGGTCTGTAAGTGGTGATACAAGAATAGAAAAGTTAAGAACAAATTTCCTGTAATAACTTACCATTCCCAAAAATCTTTGTAGCTCCTTCATACTTTTAGGTCTGGGAAGATCACTTATAACCTGAACCTTAGCTCCTGGTGGTGCAACATGTCCATCACCAATTACATACCCAAGGTACTGAACTTTAGCTTGACCAAACTCACACTTTGATAAATTAGCTACAAGATTAGCCTGAACCAAACGCTCAAGAAATTTACTGACATGGCATAGGTGATCTTTCCAGTTGTCACTGAAGATTAATACATCATCAATATAAACAACACACCCTGCCAAACCCTCTGTTACAACATTCATGAGCTTCTGAAATGTGGCTGGTGCATTCTTCATACCATATGGCATTACTGAACATGCAAAAGCCTTTCCTAGTGTTACAAAACATGAGATCTCCCTAGCACGTTCAGTCATAGGTACTTGCCAGTATCCCTTTAACAAATCAAACTTACTTATGTACCTAGCCTTTCCGATCTTGTCTATGCAATCTTCCACGCGAGGGAGAGGGTAAGTGTCTGTTTTGGTTATCTGATTAACACGTCTGTAGTCAATGCAAAGCCTCTGTGACCCACCTGGCTTAGGGACTAGAGTGACAGGAGAACTCCACTCGCTCTGACAGGGCTCAATCATCTTGTGGTCCAACAGGTAGCCAAGCTCCTTCTGGATGAGAGGAACTTTCACTGGGTTCACACGGTAAGGAGGCAATTTAACTGGCTTTGCGTCTCCAACATCGACATCATGCATCAACACAGTGGTTCTTCCTGGAGTGGCACGGAACACTTGCGGGTACTCCTGCAGTAATGCCGAAAACTCCTGCCTTTCCTTGGGAGGTAGATGAGAAAGCTTAGTCTGGAGATCATTCATGATATCAGGATTCTTCCCCAAACTATCACTCAGGCTCATACTGCATGGGAGAGCTTCACTTGCAGACTCGGGTGGAACAGCTACAGTGCAGACTGGATTATTTTCGTCCCGCCTGTGATATAACTTTAGCTTGTTGATGTGACATAGTTGCTTGTTCTTTCTACGATCTGGTGTGGCGATGACATAGTTGACATCACTGAGTTTCTTCTCCACGAAATAAGGACCACTAAACTTGGCTTGAAGAGGTTGCCCATGCACTGGTAGCAGAATCAAAACCTGATCTCCTGGCTGAAAGTGGCGTAACCTGGACTTCTTATCATACCAAGTCTTCATTTTCTCCTGAGCAGCTCCTAAATTCTCTCTTGCCAGCTGTAAAGCAGTGGACAGCCGTTCTTTGAACTTCATCGCATACTCCAGCAGGTTGACGTCATCTTCCTCCGACAGCCAGCATTCCTTGAGTAGCTTAAGGGGTCCTCTTACTTCATGGCCAAACAGTAGTTCAAAAGGTGAGAAGCCCAGTGATTCATTTGGAGATTCTCTTGCAGCAAACACGACGAATGGAAGACCTTTATCCCAGTCTTTCTGATGTTCCAAACAGTATTTCTTGAGCATCGATTTGAGTGTTTGATGATATCTCTCCAACGCTCCTTGGGTCTGGGGATGGTAAGCTGAAGACGTGATCTGGGTGATGCCCAACTCTTTCAGAGACTGCTTGAAAACATTTGACATGAAATTACTTCCCCGGTCTGACTGTACCTCCTGGGGCAGACCAAACTTTGTGAAGAACCCTAGCATTTCCTTAACCACGTTCTTTGCTGTGATGTTTCTAAGTGGAATGGCTTCAGGATAACGAGTAGCCATATCAATCATGGTCAACACATAAGAAAATCCTGAAGAAGTCTTAGGAAGAGGGCCCACAATATCCACCAACACACGGGTGAAAGGCACCTCAAAAGGAGGAATGGGAACTAGAGGTGCAACCTTTTCGGTCTGATTACACTTCCCCACAACTTGACAGGTGTGACAAGACTTACAATACCAGGAAACATCCCTGAAGATACCTAGCCAGTAGAAGTGTTTCAAAATGCGTGCCACAGTCTTCTTCACTCCAAGGTGTCCTGCCAAACTGGAATCATGAGCCACTCTAATGATATCCTGCCTACAAACACGAGGGATGACAACTTGATGTACAACCTCCCATTCACAGTCGGCTGATGCTGTTGGGGGTCTCCACTTCCTCATAAGTACTCCTGACTTTACATAATAACAAGTAGAAGCACCGGCTGACTCTTCTTCACTGTAAGCAGAATTAGGTAGACCTTTCAACTCAGGGTCAGCAACCTGCAACTCAACCAACTCTTGACGAGACAAATTATCAACACTACGGGGTACTGCCTCATCTGGTGAGTGGTCCAAATTAGCAAGAAAAGTGTCAGCTAGGATAACATCATCATCATCATTATCCTCTAAATCACCAGTAACTTTAGACTTAGCCCTAGTGATAGCACATGCAGGGAACACATCAGGGACATCACAATCCTGGGACGCAGCCACTGGCTCACTAGACAACTGAGGAGCTGGACACACTTGACTTCCACCAATATCATTTCCAAGTAAGAAAGTTACACCTGACATTGGGAGTGTCTCAACCAACCCAACCATAACGGAACCATTAACAAAACCAAACTCTAAATTCACTCTGCACAGAGGGACAGAGAAGTAATTATTCCCTACACCTTGTAAGATTACAGTTTCATCAGAGGAATTAACATTAGAGCCTAGAACACTGGTCAGCATAAGGGACTGGCAAGCACCTGTATCACGATATATTTGAACTGATTTCCTGTCATTACTGTCCAGATGACTGACAAAACCATCAGACAGGAAATTAGCACATGAACTCTTGAGAGTGTCACCCACGTTACTGCTCAAAAGAGGAGCTCCATCATGAGAATTTAAGTTACCCCTCAAAGCAGGTTCAGTTAACTCAGTTAAAGAATTCTGGGAACTCTCAAGAGTGGACACTAGACCAATTGACTGAATATTTAAAGACTCCTTTTTGTTCACATCACGCTGTCTCCTGAAACATCTCTCTGTAGTATGACCAAGCTTACTACAATAAGTACATTTACTTTTCTGAAATCTAGAGGTGAAGCTGGTATTTACTTCCTGAGAAACATCATCCTTATTCTCTTTCCTGTTACCTGTACTCTGAGTAGAGGCAACGTACTTACTCTCAGCTTTCCCTTTTTCTCTAGAATATCTCTTGTGAGTGAGAACATATTCATCAGCTAAAACTGCAGCATCAGACAAATTATCTATTCTTTTCTCATCAAGATATAGGCTTACATCTTTATAAATACACCTTTTGAAGTCCTCCAGCAAAATCATCTGCTTAAATTTGTCAAAATCAGAATCCACATTCTTAGAATTTAACCACTGCTCTAACAGATCTTCTTTGATTTTTGCATACTCAACATGGGATTGCTTATCTTGCTTGTAAGTTGTCCTAAATTTTACTCTATAGGCTTCAGGAACAAGCTCATAGGCCTTAAGAATCAAGCTCTTAACTACATCATAATTATCAGATTGATCCTGAGGCAAAGATGCATAAGTTACTTGAGCTTTACCGGTGAGAACAGTTTGAAGGAGTACTGGCCAATACTCCTTAGGCCAATTAAAACCTGTAGTCACCCTCTCAAACAACTGAAAATACTTTGTTAAATCAGATTCATTAAAAGGAGGGACAAGTTTAACATTTTTAGCCACATCAAAATCATCAGAGCTAGATGATCCAGTTCCACCTTGTTTCATGCGATACTCATGGTCTGCCTGAATCCTAGCAATTTCAACTTTTGCCTCAGCCTCCTTAGAACGGGCCTCCGCCTCCTTAGCACGAGACTCCACCTCCTTAGCCTGTGCCTCCTGCAGGGCTAGCTGTAACTTAGCTAATTCAATCTGCGTTTGCTCATTTGGAGGAGTTACATTAAACAAGCTTTCATTAATCATGTCAACAATTTGATCTTTAGAATGATGAGAGCGAACAGCAATTCCCAATTGTTGAGCAACAAGCTTAAGTTCATTCTTTGTTCTGTTTTCTACATCACACACTGTTTGCACATTTGACAAAAAATCTTTGGCTTCATCAAGTGTAGTAATAGTAGACATGATTAATAAGTAACAGTCACAAAATATCAAGCAATATCCTTATGATAATATCCTGAATATCCTGATAAGAGGTCGCCAAATTTATGTTACGGAACAGAGAAAGATAATGTACACTTTAAGTGAGAATACTAAAAATCACTGCTGTCCCGTAAATGTCCAGGTTCAAAACAAAAGAGTTAGGTAAAATTACAAGTTAAAGTTTAATGCTCAAACTAACAACAAAACATTCAGAACTCATAAGGATAATGTAATGGCAAATAAACAGGTTAAATATATGGTTAACTGCAATAGCCTCTATTAACACGAAATTAGCAAGAGTAAATTTATCTAAGTCAGCCCTGATAAAATGAGATACCAGATAATACTCAGTGAATGCCAGATAAATTATTACAGATACAAACTATTATCAAAAATGACTGATATAAAACCCTATATTAATCACAAAGACCTCACTAGGCCTAAGAATTAACCTTATGCTACACAGTACAAGAAAAAATACGACAGTTATACTCAAATTACACACAGGTGCTAGATGTTTGGAGATTTCTTGAGCACTCACAATAATAATATCTGTACAGGGGAGGACAGAGATGTGAACAAAATGAGGAGCAGATCTAAGTGGCAATGATGCAGAGACTGAGCTCATTATATAGGGGCCGGCAGAGCTTGATACAACTTGTAAGAAGGACGCGCAAATGAAGCCATGGGGACAAAAAGCTGAAAATCCCGCTCTGAATAACAGAGAGAACGACTTACTCTACTATAACGGTAGAAGGGGGGGACTCAGGCAGAACACGCTCGTGATCAAACATGCAGCAACTGTGCGTTAAAATTACACAAAGGATGATGAAATCATAGGCTATGTAACAATATATATATATATATATATATATATATATATATATATATATGTCTCTGTGTTTAGTAAGAATCTCATTTTTAAAATATTTTCTTTATTTTAATGGAGATAATGAGAAACAAGATGATGAAGTAAGAGGAAAGATTACTAATACACATATTATGTGTTTTCTCTCTGTCATACTTTGGTTCTATCATACGGTGACTTCAATATATAAAAACTCCAGAAGACAACGACTTTGGCATTGCACATTAGTAATCGGTGAGCTATGCATGCCTCTTCTTTTTTTCTTTTTTGAAATTTGAAAAGTAAGACAACTACCCTGGGGAGAACAGAGGAGAAAAAATACCGGCCTTGTATTACACACGTGTCGCAATAAGAGACTAAAAGGGATGAGAATGCGGGTTGAAATCCAGCCTCGATTTATTGGTGCACTGTAAGTGGCTACCTCCTACTCCTAACACTTTTACTTCAGGCAGCCTCATACCTCGGGCACAGCAGGGAGGAACATTGTACCTAGGGATACCTTTCTGCTCTGATTCAGGCCCCGTGAGAGACTGATCCATTCAATCCTATAACACGTTTTATATTAAATTCTTGTTAACCCCAACAGAGTTTATTCATCTTCAAAATTATGTCTGGAAGAGAAGGACTTTATGGGAGCTACGTTTAGCTTCTCCAGTTTGTAAAATCACTCCTAAGGTAAATAAAATATTCTGGTAGTAGAAAGATTTATATACAAAATACGTCACCGGACTCATGGAATTTGAAAAACCCTGGCATTCATCTCTCCACCCCGTGTGAATATTTGAAATGAATTATGCTTCTCATGATGTATTGAATACCGCCAGTACTAAACCCTGACGGTGGTAGGTGGGAGCGCCCACTATCCACTCACTTTTTGTAGTGCTACCTACTTCTTCCTTCATATCAACCAATCTTCTTCTGTGTCTGTCTCCCACTCTTCCTATTTCTTCTAGCCTTCCTGTCTCTATTTATTACTCTTCTTTGCACTTCAGGAGGGCACACACTGAATGACAAGCTAAACAGTTCCCTGTAACTCAGGAAATCATTTACAACGCTGGTTGGTAACCATACAGCCAAATAACGCGGTGACGCGGAGCCTACTATTATGCCCCTGTTAAATCGGTGGAGATGCAAATACGTCGTCCATCCAAGAATCAAACCTCCTGACTAATCCCAGCTCCGCTCTGTGGTGAGGCGCTGTGAGGTGTATGGGAACATAGTTCCCATACATCTCACAGCGGACGAGGCGGTCCGGCAGTGAGGGTTGCATGCCTGTGGCGGATGGGTCTGACTGATCAGATAGACTGGGACAGTAGATTAATGTTTACCCCTATCTACCTCCTCCAACTCGGTGACCTTGAAAATAATGCAAAGTTGTGAACAATTTTAGTACCAGGATTAAAGAAGGCTATACATTTTTTCCAAGCTGGTGTCTGTGGCTTGATCCAGGAAATGTTGCTATTGTGTTCTGGCCATTTTTTTTTTTTTTTTGAGTGGATACCAGCCAGTGACCACTAGTGCAGTTAAGGATAAAAGTTTGCCTACTGCTCCTCTGCGTCTACTTCACACCCAGGGCATTTCCGACACTTTCCTCTCAAACGCATCATATCAAAGAGAACCATCTAAGATCCAGGAATCATACCAACGGAATAATGTGTGAAATAAAAGAAGTACAGCTCTGAATCTATAGCCAGAGAAACATACCAACCCAATCTCAGCTTCGGAATATTACCCAACATAGCAAAGTGGGAAGCAGAAAGAGGTGTAACATTAGACGAACTGGTGCCCCCTACCGTACCTGGCCACTCTGCCTCCACACGGACCACAAAGACCTCAGTGTAGTAAAGTGTTCATGCTTTATTACACTGGCAGTTTATGAGTGCATTAAGGATGATGGCTGAGGCTGCTACATTGTTAATTACGCAGCAGGTGACAAGATCTGCCTCAACACTCGCTCCCAACACGCCTTACACAAGCTTTGCCGCTTCCACTACTCATCTCGCTAATTTGCACACCATTATTGCAACTACGTGTGTTGTGGATAAAGTTTACTAAGCACTGGTGTGTGTGTGTGTGTGTGTGTGTGTGTGTGTGTGTGTGTGTGTGTGTGTGTGTGTGTGTGTGTGTGTGTGTGTGTGTGTGTGTGTGTGTGTGTGTGTGTGTGTGTGTTTAAAGGTGTATTAGGGTTAAGGTCTGTGGTATCATGTGTGTTAGATATGTGGCAGTGGTGTGTGTGTGTGTGTGTGTGTGTGTGTGTGTGTATGTGTGTGTGTGTGTGTGTGTGTGTGTGTGTGTGTGTGTGTTTAAAGGTGTATTAGGGTTTTGGTCTGTGGTATCATGTGTTAGATATGTGGCAGTGGTGTGTGTGTGTGTGTGTGTGTGTGTGTGTGTGTGTGTGTGTGTGTGTGTGTTTAAAGGTGTATTAGGGTTTTGATCTGTGGTATCATGTGTTAGATATGTGGCAGTGGTGTGTGTGTGTGTGTGTGTGTGTGTGTGTGTGTGTGTGCAGAACTAGATATTCAGGCATGACTTTAGGACCTCGACCACATTTGTCCAGGTCACTGATTATAATCGGTTACCACCCTTGAGTGCGTGTGTCTGTTTGTGTGTGCCGTGCGCGAATGTGGTGTGTGTGTGTGTGTGTGTGTGTGTGTGTGTGTGTGTGTGTGTGTGTGTGTGTGTGTGTGTTTGCTGGATTTCATATAAGACAGAAAGATGGGAGAATTAGATAAAAAAAAATAAAATATAAATTGATTCTGCTAGCGTAAAACTATATATCTAGCTATATACCTAGGCTGCTTCCCCCAAAGAAAGGGAGGTAGCCGAGACAGGACGACACACTCCCAATTTACTCATCCAAACACACACATTTATTCGTATCTTAGTCCCATGGGGAGAAGGGACATATCCTCACCGCACCACACTACACGAGGGTCAACCACACAGCGCAGTCAGCGACATCCACAGCAGGGCCCGACAGCAGAGCTGGTTTACCCCTGCCCCATAATAATCGACCCATCCCCCTACCCGCACCTAACCTGAATGGGCTGAAGAAATGAAAAGAAAAAAAGTAAACAAGAAGTGAAAGTAAATTACGCTCTTATGACTATGTAGTTTGTAGTCAGTGTGATATATATATATATATATATATATATATATATATATATATATATATATATATATATATATATATATATATATATATATATGTGTGTGTGTGTGTGTGTTTATTTATACATTTATTATTTATTTATTTATATAGTTATTTATTTTTAACTCATTTATTTATTTATTTATATAGTTATTCATTTTTAACTTATTTATTTATTTATTTATTCAATTTTTATTTATTTAGAGAGAGAGAGAGAATAGGCTAGAAAAAGACTTGATGTAATATTACTAACATGATAACAAGAAGGCTTAGGAATACTGTCTGTCGACTAAACGAAAGGTCACTGAAGCAACTCATACATTTTGTGCTAAGATCCAATTTCCCTTAAGTGCACAGCATCCAGGTCCCCAGATGAATTGCTGGGTGAACAGGATCAAGGAGGGGGGAAGCAAACTTTGTCTAACAGTCTGACCGATCGGAGAATAAGATCTGAAGTCTTCTATTGTCAGCTGGATATAGTATCACTGCACTACCAGCTGCCCTTCTCGCCCTTGGAATATTTTTCTACCTTGTGTTGCAGCAAATATCTGGACAGACTGATTACATGCAGTGGATGAGGTTGCTGAAGCGCCTGTTTGTGTTTGGAAATCTATATAGCTTACTATCAGTTACTCTCTCTCTCTCTCTCTCTCTTCCAGTCCCAGTCGTCTTATATGGCTCCAAATTCCGGCGAAATCACAAGCAAAAACGATTTACACGACAGATATAAATGCCACTCTTAATCAACAGACTTTGACTGTCGTCCGCGGTGACAAAATAAAAATACCTAAATAAAAATAGAATATGGTTTCTTCTATTGCTAGTGATATTATACACTTACATTCTTACATTCATATATCTATCTATCTATCTGTCTATTGTTACATAGCCTATGATTTCATCATCCTTTGTGTAATTTTAACGCACAGTATGCAGCATGTTTGATCACGAGCGTGTTCTGCCTCAGTCCCCCCCCTTCTACCGTTATAGTAGAGTAAGTCGTCCTTTCTGTTGTTTAGAGCGGGATTGTCAACTCTTTGTCCCCATAGCTTCATTTGCGCGTCCTTCTTACAAATTGTATCAAGCTCTGCCGGCCCCTATATAATGAGCTCAGTCTCTGCATCATTGCCACTTAGATCTACTCCTCATTTTGTTCACATCTCTGTCCTCCCCTGTACAGTTATTGTTGTGAGTGCTCAGGAAGTCTCCAACCATCTAGCAGCTGTGTAGTTTGAGTATAACTGTTGTTGCGTTTTTTCTTGTACTGTGTAGCATAAGGTGTTGATTTGTAGGCCTAGTAAAGTTTTTGTAATTCATATGTTTTGGGTGTCAGCCATCATTAATAATATTTTGTATCTGTAATAATTTATCTTGCATTAACTGAGCATTACCCAGTGTATTTTCATTTTATCAGGGCTGACTTAGGTAAATTTACTCTTGCTAATTTCGTGTTAATAGAGGCCATTGCAGTTAACAATATATTTAACCTGTTTTTTGCCATTACATTATCCTTATGAGTCCTGAATGTTTTGTTGTTAGTTTGAGCATTAAACTTTAACTTGTAATTTTACCTAACTCTTTGTTTTGAACCTGGAACTTTACGGGACAGTAGTGATTTTTAGTATTCTCACTTAAAGTGTACATTATCTTTCTCTGTTCCGTAACATAAATTTGGTGACCTCGCCAGGATTCAGGCAGACCATGAGTATCGCATGAAACAATGTGGAACTGGATCATCTAGCTCTGATGATTTTGATGTGGCTAAAAATGTTAAACTTGTCCCTCCTTTTAATGAATCTGATTTAACAAAGTATTTTCAGTTGTTTGAGAGGGTAGCTACAGGTTTTAATTGGCCTAAAAAGTATTGGCCAGTACTCCTTCAAACTGTTCTCACCGGTAAAGCTCAAGTAACTTATGCATCTTTGCCTCAGGATCAATCTGATAATTATGATGTAGTTAAGAGCTTGATTCTTAAGGCCTATGAGCTTGTTCCTGAAGCCTATAAAGTAAAATTTAGGACAACTTACAAGCAAGATAAGCAATCCCATGTTGAGTATGCAAAAATCAAAGAAGATCTGTTAGAGCAGTGGTTAAATTCTAAGAATGTGGATTCTGATTTTGGTAAATTTAAGCAGGTGATTTTGCTGGAGGACTTCAAGAGGTGTATTTATAAAGATGTAAGCCTATATCGTGATGAGAAAAGAATAGATAATTTGTCTGATGCTGCAGTTTTAGCTGATGAATATGTTCTCACTCACAAGAGATATTCTAGAGAAAAAGGGAAAGCTGAGAGTAAGTACGTTGCCTCTACTCAGAGTACAGGTAACAGGAAAGAGAATAAGGATGATGTTTCTCAGGAAGTAAATACCAGCTTCACCTCTAGATTTCAGAAAAGTAAATGTACTTATTGTAGTAAGCTTGGTCATACTACGGAGAAATGTTTCAGGAGACAGCGTGATGTGAACAAAAAGGAGTCTTTAAATACTCAGTCAATTGGTCTAGTGTCCACTCTTGAGAGTTCCCAGAATTCTTTAACTGAGTTAACTGAACCTGCTTTGAGGGGTAACTTAAATTCTCATGATGGAGCTCCTCTTTTGAGCAGTAACGTGGGTGACACTCTCAAGAGTTCATGTGCTAATTTCCTGTCTGATGGTTTTGTCAGTCATCTGGACAGTAATGACAGGAAATCAGTTAAAATATATCGTGATACAGGTGCTTGCCAATCCCTTATGCTGACCAGTGTTCTAGGCTCTAATGTTAATTCCTCTGATGAAACTGTTATCTTACAAGGTGTAGGGAATAATTACTTCTCTGTCCCTCTGTGCAGAGTGAATTTAGAGTCTGGTTTTGTTAATGGTTCCGTTATGGTTGAGTTGGTTGAGACACTCCCAATGTCAGGTGTAACTTTCTTACTTGGAAATGATATTGGTGGAAGTCAAGTGTGTCCAGCTCCTCAGTTGTCTAGTGAGCCAGTGGCTGCGTCCCAGGATTGTGATGTCCCTGATGTGTTCCCTGCATGTGCTGTCACTAGGGCTAAGTCTAAAGTTACTGGTGATTTAGAGGATAATGATGATGATGATGTTATCCTAGCTGACACTTTTCTTGCTAATTTGGACCACTCACCAGATGAGGCAGTACCCAGTAGTGTTGATAATTTGTCTCGTCAAGAGTTGGTTGAGTTGCAGGTTGCTGACCCTGAGTTGAAAGGTCTAGCTAACTCTGCTTGCAGTGAGGAAGAGTCAGCTGGTGCTTCTACTTGTTATTATATAAAGTCAGGAGTACTTATGAGGAAGTGGAGACCCCCAACAGCATCAGCCGACTGTGAATGGGAGGTTGTACATCAAGTTGTCATCCCTCATGTTTGTAGGCAGGATATCATTAGAGTGGCTCATGATTCCAGTTTGGCAGGACACCTTGGAGTGAGGAAGACTGTGGCACGCATTTTGAAACACTTCTACTGGCCAGGTATCTTCAGGGATGTTTCCTGGTATTGTAAGTCTTGTCACACCTGTCAAGTTGTGGGGAAGTGTAATCAGACCGAAAAGGTTGCACCTCTAGTTCCCATTCCTCCTTTTGAGGTGCCTTTCACCCGTGTGTTGGTGGATATTGTGGGCCCTCTTCCTAAGACTTCTTCAGGATTTTCTTATGTGTTGACCATGATTGATATGGCTACTCGTTATCCTGGAGCCATTCCACTTAGAAATATCTCAGCAAAGAACGTGGTTGAGGAAACGCTGGTGTTCTTCACAAAGTCTGGTCTGCCCAAGGAGGTACAGTCAGACCGGGGAAGTAATTTTATGTCAAATGTTTTCAAGCAGTCTCTGAAAGAGTTGGGCATCACCCAGATCACGTCTTCAGCTTACCATCCCCAGACCCAAGGAGCGTTGGAGAGATATCATCAAACACTCAAATCGATGCTCAAGAAATACTGTTTGGAACATCAGAAAGACTGGGACAAAGGTCTTCCATTTGTTGTATTTGCCGCAAGAGAATCTCCAAATGAATCACTGGGCTTCTCACCTTTTGAACTACTGTTTGGCCATGAAGTAAGAGGACCCCTTAAGTTACTCAAGGAATGCTGGCTGTCGGAGGAAGATGACGTCAACCTGCTGGAGTATGTGATGAAGTTCAAAGAACGGCTGTCCACTGCTTTACAGCTGGCGAGAGAGAATTTAGGAGCTGCTCAGGAGAAGATGAAGACTTGGTATGATAAGAAGTCCAGGTTACGCCACTTTCAGCCAGGAGATCAGGTTTTGTTTCTGCTACCAGTTCATGGGCAACCTCTTCAAGCCAAGTTTAGTGGTCCTTATTTCGTGGAGAAGAAACTCAGTGATGTCAACTATGTCATCGCCACACCAGATCGTAGAAAGAACAAGCAACTTTGTCACATCAACATGCTAAAGTTATATCACAGGCGGGACGAAAATAATCCAGTCTGCACTGTAGCCGTTCCACCTGAGTCTGCAAGTGAAGCTCTCCCATGCAGCATGAGCCTGAGTGATAGTTTGGGGAAGAATCCTGATATCATGAATGATCTCCAGACTAAGCTTTCTCATCTACCTTCTGAGGAAAGGCAGGAGTTTTCGGCATTACTGCAGGAATACCCGCAAGTGTTCCGTGCCACTCCAGGAAGAACCACTGTGTTGATGCATGATGTCGATGTTGGAGACGCAAAGCCAATTAAATTGCCTCCTTACCGTGTGAACCCAGTGAAAGTTCCTCTCATCCAGAAGGAGCTTGGCTACCTGTTGGACCACAAGATGATTGAGCCCTGTCAGAGCGAGTGGAGTTCTCCTGTCACTCTGGTCCCTAAGCCAGGTGGGTCACAGCGTCTTTGCATCGACTACAGACGTGTTAATCAGATAACCAAAACAGATACTTACCCTCTCCCTCGTGTGGAAGATTGCATAGACAAGATCGGAAAGGCTAGGTACATAAGTAAGTTTGATTTGTTAAAGGGATACTGGCAAGTACCTATGACTGAACGTGCTAGGGAGATCTCGTGTTTTGTAACATTAGGAAAGAGTTTTGCATGTTCTGTAATGCTATATACAAATTGTTTTAGAGTAATAAGAAATTTCCTTTGTAAATTTCTTTGTTCTTTGTGGGGAGGTGTTATATAGCCTATGATTTCATCATCCTTTGTGTAATTTTAACGCACAGTATGCTGCATGTTTGATCACGAGCGTGTTCTGCCTCAGTCCCCCCCTTCTACCGTTATAGTAGAGTAAGTCGTCCTTTCTGTTGTTTAGAGCGGGATTGTCAACTCTTTGTCCCCATAGCTTCATTTGCGCATCCTTCTTACAAGTTGTATCAAGCTCTGCCGGCCCCTATATAATGAGCTCAGTCTCTGCATCATTGCCACTTAGATCTACTCCTCATTTTGTTCACGTCTCTGTCCTCCCCTGTACAGTTATTGTTGTGAGTGCTCAGGAAGTCTCCAACCATCTAGTAGCTGTGTAGTTTGAGTATAACTGTTGTTGCGTTTTTTCTTGTACTGTGTAGCATAAGGTGTTGATTTGTAGGCCTATTAAGTTTTTGTAATTCATATGTTTTGGGTGTCAGCCATCATTAATAATATTTTGAATCTGTAATAATTTATCTTGCATTAACTGAGCATTACCCAATGTATTTTCATTTTATCAGGGTTGACTTAGGTAAATTTACTCTTGCTAATTTCGTGTTAATAGAGGCCATTGCAGTTAACAATATATTTAACTTGTTTTTTGCCATTACATTATCCTTATGAGTCCTGAATGTTTTGTTGTTAGTTTGAGCATTAAACTTTAACTTGTAATTTTACCTAACTCTTTGTTTTGAATCTGGAACTTTACGGGACAGTAGTGATTTTTAGTATTCTCACTTAAAGTGTACATTATCTTTTTCTGTTCCGTAACACTATATATATATATATATATATATATATATATATATATATATATATATATATATATATATATATATATATATATATATATATCTAGGCTGCTTCCCCAAGGAAAGGGAGGTAGCCGAGACAGGACGACACATTTACTCATCCATTCAAACACATTCATATATATATATATATATATATATATATATATATATATATATATATATATATTGCTTCATGTCTTTTTTTCTTCATTAATGTTTCTCAGGTTTTCACTGCTTACTTTTTTTTATTGTCAAGTGTGTAATATTCACTTCACCTGTTACTCACTGCTCATTGACGGTATTTTTATTAACTGTTTCACATTTTCTCACTCATCTTCATGACATTCACTGGGTTTTCTTCAAAAACTGTACAAT
The DNA here is from genome assembly GCF_032717465.1 of Coenobita brevimanus. Taxonomy (NCBI): domain Eukaryota; kingdom Metazoa; phylum Arthropoda; class Malacostraca; order Decapoda; family Coenobitidae; genus Coenobita; species Coenobita brevimanus. Next base: position 18,726,734 of record NC_136966.1, read on the forward strand.
TTCATATCCACTGAATTTTCCGGAATCCTTTTATAAATGCTGTATAGCAATTTCTTTGGCAGTTTACAGTGGTGGAATACTCTGGTAAGATAAGGCTAGCGTTAACGGGCCTGGGTTTGAATCCAAGACATGACCAGTATGTTTGTATCTCGTCAAACGCTGCCACGGATGTAGGATGGTCTCCTACAGTTCAAATGATCTCCACTACGCTAACCTTCCCTCGGGCTGTCCCCAAGCCCCGGGCCCGACAGTGCTCGCAAGGGAATTGACTGTTACCTTTTTCACCCTTATTCGCCGGTGCTGTGGAGGGACGCCCTCACGTGATGGCAAACACATGACCGAGAGCTTATAGCAACACCCCTCAAGGTAATTTTGGCCTGTAGTACACCGGGCTCAAACTACCATTCATCGATCGCTGACTTTTTATCTTAAACATGCAAAATTTTCTCTCTCCGTTCTTCATTTCTCACACGCTTACATTATCAATTTGTATATCATGGATTCAGAGTCGCTGTTTGCTTCTCGAAATGCACTTAGGACAGATAAGTCAAGAATGTAGAGGGTGTGGTGGAGAAGTGATGGTCATAGTGTTAAGATGGTTGGGAAAGGGGACCGGCGTGATGGAATATAGAGTGAGGCTGACAGTGGACTCTGGAAGTGAGGGAGAGGTGAACCAATAAAGCACCGCATAGGCTACGTCCACCATCACACACTGACACCACGTCACAGATTAACTTTTTGAAAAGTAATTGAACTTTATCCTGTTTCTGTGTCATTGTTCCAAACTGGTTAAATTTAATCAAGTTGTTCCATGGCTTTAGCTAGAACTATCGAGCCATATTGCATTGACCTAAGCGACTTTGTAACACATCTTCCTTAACTAAGTTGATTTTACAGAACACTTGTCCTGCATGTCATTCGCATCTTTATGGTAGCAGCACAGATTGCATCACTGATACACTGAAGGGTAGTGAAGTGTAATGTGCAAAATGAATGGCTAAGGGAAGTGTTATTATACCTCCTACAACAACGTGGATTAGGCGCAAAGCAGGCTTCATCACGATACCATGTCGCAGTGCTCGAAGCCTTGGCACGAGAGTACCATTACTGGAAAAAAATAAAAGACGTTCGTTCATAACAGCAGGTGGCAATAATACGAGTTCTCCCACAAAATCAGGTTGTGATCAAACGCCTCTGGCCACACGAATCAAGAATAACTTTGGATGTCTGGCAGTTGCTCAAGAATCATCACCAACGCAGCAAGCTTGACTGACACGTAAAACATCACAAACATTCACCCACAGTACAACAAGGAACCGTCAGTTTGCAACACAATTAACTATTTTCACCTCTAGTGCGAAACAGCTGGGATAAAGAAGAACCAGGATCGTGTTCTGAGTGGCTTGGGGATTTCGTAACAACTCTTCCTTAGCTATCAACACACACACACACACACACACACACACACACTACAGTATCCTCTTGTACGTTACCGTTGCAAACTATATCGTTATTATGCAGGTATAAATTGACAAATAAAAAGATGCTAAGGTGCATTATGGAATACATATTTATTACCAAGAGGAAAGTGCCGCGAAGACTCTCATGTCATCCAAAATACGGATGCCTGTCCTAAGGCACCGAGGAACAGCAATTATTTAAAACACGCAACTGTCAAAGAAACATGTTAGTTCAGTCTTTATAACAGTGTCAGAGCAGTCATTTTCGGTAATGTTGTGGTGTCATCTGACTTGCGTTTTTTTTTTTTTCCCTAACAAATTTTGCCTTATTGTGGAGAGGAACCTGAAAAGTAAGGTGAAGTGTGTGTGTGGGGGGGGGGGCAGGGAGAGGAGAGGCCAAGGAGAGAGTGACAAGTGTGTGATAAGTGTGAGAATTAGTGGGCAGGGAAAGGTGTTGGCTGAGACAGACTCAAGCTGCCATGATGTGTGTGTGTGTGTGTGTGTGTGTGTGTGTGTGTGTGTGTGTGCAGATTCTAGCACACTCAACTCCACCGTACATCTGGCAACCGCAGCATAGTTCACTCATCACAATGGAATATGTCAGCCACGTTTAATTTTAATCTCTGGCTGTTGTAGTTTTTTAAATTTTCTTTCCACCTCCTCTGTCTGCTAAAGTGTACTGGTTTTACTTTCATCACTCATATTTTATTCTCAGATCTTTATATTTCATGTAGTGCTGTTATGTTTTTCTTTGATAACACATTACTTTCAGAATCGTAAGTTATTAGGTATTTGCATTACCATGTTCATCAGCAGATAACTATGTATGTATTAAGTATCTCTCTCGCATTAAAATTCTGATATTTGCCTCAATTCTCAATCATTTACTCAAATTCTTGTTTTTTTGTGTTAGTAATTATTATTCATTTTTGTAAGGATGGCTCTTATTTCTTTTAAAGTTCGTAGAATAAGAAATGGAGTTAACCTTATTTTTATATTGCTTGGTGTCTGTAAAACGAAAAGACATGATCTATAGCAGACAAGAAAACGGTGAGTAGAATGAATTAGGGAGCAGGGAGTGGCAAGGGAAATTGAATGGAGATAGAATGGAGAAGGAAAAATTATCGACCAAAACTGGGAGAATAATATCCTGATACGGTTACCAGGATCAACGGCCAAGAGACGGAAGAGAACACTTTTAAAGCAGACGCATAATGTCTTTAGAAACTGTCAAAACAACAAGAAAATAATGAAAGGCGATGAAACTGAACTGAACACTGGAAAACAAAAGCTCTGTAAAGTGAATATATATCAAGGGATGGTTGGGGTTTATTGCTCACGTAATGCCACTCAGGGATGAGTGAGGGTGGTCACTCTCATCTTAAATGCCAGGACCAACTTGCCTAACCCCGGGCTCCTAAGCTTCCCATGGGGCAACATAGGATTGGATGATATATATATATATATATATATATATAAACTGAAAGTACACGTACATTTACCTGGGTTGCGATGGCATTGATAAAGGAATATCAGATTTGAATAAACCAAAGTGAAAAGAAACAAACCAGAAGGATATATATATATATATATATATATATATATATATATATATATATATATATATATATATATATATATATATATATATATATATATATATAATATGGATCAGAAACAAAAATAGAACTGGATGGAATGGAAAACGCAAGGAAAAACTGATAGAGAGTAAAGGAAGACTACACAAAACTTAAAATATAAAGGAAAAATAAAATAAGGTAGCAGTGAGATGCGAGAGGGGGACCGCAGGCGTCCTGGTGAGGCAATGAAATAGAAGAAAAAAGCTAAAGGACCTGAAGACAGATTTTATGTTTATGGTGTGTGTGTGTGTGTGTGTGTGTGTGTGTGTGTTTGAGAGAGAGAGAGAGAGAGAGAGAGAGAGAGAGAGAGAGACAGACAGACAGACGGACAGAAAGAGAGAGGAAAGTACGAGGATGGAAAGAGAGTGAGAAAGGAATATACAAGGACGGAAAGGAAGGGAGAAAGTGGGTGAATGAGTGGAAGAAGATGGTGCAAGAGAGGGAGGGGATTACACGAAGATGAAATAAAGAGGAGAAAAGAGAAGGAAAGTCACAGAGACCTCAGAAGAAAACGAAGTAAGGGAGGCGGGTGTGAGTTAACCATGCGTGGAACCTGTGCAATCCGTTGTGTCGCGTAACGTGTAGAAAAACCTGGTAATGTGGCCTGGCTTTCCTAACAGCTGAACATTATTGTCATGGTTTGCCTCACTCAGCACTTTTAAGGACTTTTATGATTTCATGTTTCATAAGAAATTATCATTTGGGAGGATTTATATTGATCTTTCTCTGGAAATCTTTCTGTCTCTGTTGTTTGCCTCATGTTTACAGTGTTAAAAGGTTATTGTGCACTAGAAGGCCTATCACAGCTCACGGGCACCACATACACTACACTTCATACTGCCAAATCCTACTTCGTCGTGACTTACAATTACATCTCACACTCACACTTTGCACTGTCACACCGCAGATACACGCTACAGCCACTCTCTACATAGCCATACCCCACACTGTTGCGTCTCAGCTACGTGTACACCTTACAGTTACACCTCATATTCACATTTCATCCTGCCATGCCCCACAATGTAGCACTCCATAATTTTACACTTCATCCGGTCAAGCTTTACACTGTCACAGACACAAGCGCACCTGACACTGCCACACCTTCAGTCTCAACTGTGCAGACTTTGCTGACACCCTGTTTTTGCAGAAGTCGGGTATGTGCTGTGTATAGGCCTACTCATTTCCATAAGTGCTGGTATGACTTTGTTTATTAGTTTTATGCTTTGCTGACCTCATCAGCACCCTACATTACATAAAAACACAAACTTTAAGGGTATACTTAGGGTTGTAGTTTACAAACAAAAAGTACATCACAGTCCAGTTATTTTATGTATCAACAACTGCATGTGCTGATGTATCTTAGTTCGTAAGAGACTTATTATGAATTAGTTTAACTGTTACTGTATTTCTTATTAAATACTATAGTAAGTGGCAGTGAATCTCTACATTTTTTTTTTTTAACTTATATATGAGGTACAAATATCTGAGATCCACTGCACGAAGATTAGTTATTTATTGCCCCTGACATTCATTTTATGACTTCACAGATATTTTCAGCATAACGAAAGAAAAGATCGTAAAATGTAAAAAGAACAAGAAAATTTTTCACGCATGCTAAACGTGGTAAGAAAAAAAAAAAAAAAAAGGAAAGTTGTGAGCCATATTATTTTTGACATCACACACAATGTTAAATGATGATTCGACACATATTTCTCATGCTTACTCGATCTCATGCTCTCTCACCCTTCTTGACATCCAAATACTGTTGTTGATTTTCCATAAGTAGAAAATAAGTCTTTTCATTAATATTAAGGAGAGGCCACTCATTAAGTACCTCGGGGTGGCGCATGTATGGTGTGTGTATCCTATATAACTCTCTCTCTCTCTCTCTCTCTCTCTTTAATGCGTTTAAGAATTTAACCATGCATTAGTTACAACTCTTTTATGTTTAGATGCCAGGGGTGTGCAGGAGAAAGGGTGTTCGTCGTAGATACACCTTGGGCTCATAACTTCCTAAATTAGTATTGCTGCGGAGCCAAATTTCTTTTTAAAATCCCCGTGGGTAACTGATCGTGTTTTGTGGTTTCTATTATACCCGCACCTCGATGCCCTCTGGAGCTTTACTACGGCAGTTAATGTAACTTTGTTGTAATCTTAAACTGCACCTTCTTTTCTCGTCCACCCGCCAAGACGACTAGAATGCACCCGCTTTAAAACTTGTGGAAAAAGAAAATTGCAAACCTCTCAGTTCATTCTGCTATTTACCTGAACAAAGGCAGATGTAGCTCGGGGGGAAAAACAATTTACTGAATATTTTATCTCTCTAACCTTTCACAGTTCGCTGTTGGCTAATAGTCCCATACTAAGAGAGGTCTAGTATACTAGTATATCTCTGTCTGCGTGAGACTTTTATATGAGGCGTCAGAGAGGAATTTGGCAAATTTTCCTTAACAGACACACAACACAGAAGAAATGTTATCCTTGACTGTAGCCCTGTGGTGCTGATGTCTGAAAGGAGTTACTCCCGAGTCTTGGTTGTGTTTCATTAACTGCCATTCAGTTTTACTGCAGAATTTATTGAGATTTGTAACAAGGTAACCCTTGAATCCGGCGACGTATTCTTCTGCTTATTCTTGCAATTTACTGACGATATTTTCCTACTTGAGGGGGAACCTTTTTAAAGGGAGCAAAGGATATAACAAAAAATTTCCTTCAGTACTACAGATCCTTCTCAAGTTGAATAACATCGTCTGGAGGCAGCAAGACAAGTATCCGGCTCTGGTTTCCTTCCTGCTCAAGCTTTTCACTGCTATGATGTCTTTTAGATATTACTCTTGCTACTATCAAACGATTTTACTCAGCTTAAGAGAGACTTCCGAAACTGATCAAGTCAAATACGCAACTCTCTACACTGACAAATAAAGAGTAACAGTTGAATGTGATCTCTGTGACCCCTGGACTGGATGAGAGAGAGAGAGAGAGAGAGAGAGAGAGAGAGTGTAAAATCGAGTTCTACATACTCTAGGGGAAGGCTGTGACTTGGTAAAAAAATGTCTGCATTAAAGACCTCGTGCAGTAGATATCATCATCATCATCATCATCATCATCATCATCATAACCTCCTTCTTCCTTTTCTTCTTGCTTGCTTGTTTGCTTTAACCACGAGGCATACTCACAAGATTAATGACAATGTCCTTTGGCTCCATCTGAAATAATAAGCCGCGTCTCGGCTGGCGGGGCGGGGAGATAAGTGTCGGGAGATAGCGGGATGGTCGTGCTGGGAGGCTGAGGGAGATTGCAGCTTGGTTGTGAGGGAGGAGCGAGAAATGAGAGGTGAGGGTAGTTATGTAGACACACGGACTAGAAGAGAAGAGATTCATGGCTACATAGATACACAGACCAGAAGAAGTGTTTCCGTGTCTAATATCTATTCTACCCTCTTCCTGACCCTGCGTTGTTTTTACAAGAAACAGAGAGATGGGTCATACGCCGAAGGGATAGAGCATAGAGGAGAGCATCTATATAGATGCCAGAACAGAAGAAGAGAATTTTCGATTCGGAGATACAGAGACCGGAGGTGTTACAGAGATAGATTACTTTAAAGAGATTTACATATATTCACTGAAAGGAATTATATTCAGTATGGTTACACTGATACACAGACCACAAAAACTTTACAGCTCCTACAAAACCTTTGTGATTTGAGAGAGAGAGAGAGAGAGAGAGAGAGAGAGAGAGAGAGAGAGAGAGAGAGAGAGAGAGAGAGAGAGAGAGAGAGAGAGAGAGATGCCTATAGCTAAAAAGAGCATAGTAGGTACGGACAGTGAGTGAAATAATAGAAATTCATTATTTAATAACTCGTTGATGGGTGAACCATTGTTTATTCATAATTATAATAACTTGCTGTCAGTCACAAGATCTGTTAGTAATATTTCATTCATGTCACTCATACACTACAGTATGAGTTATACACGGTACTACTTTCATCTGCCTATCTATCAGTCTATTTTTCTGTCAGTCAGCCAATTCCGTGACGTCATATCAAGGCATCCCATCCCGGAAGTCGCGACAAAATTGGCATAGGAGACTTCGCAGTTATATTTTTTCTCAAGAGATATAGTTTGCTTACTACATTCTTTTTATAATCTCTCGTATACTATTTGTGACATTTATATATCGACATATTTCGTATGAGTGATATACAAGGGGACATAATGGAATAGTTGTCAAAATAAATTGCTAAAGAAAAGGTGCTACGAATTTTCCAAGATAACTTAAACTATGACAGGAAGAGCCCTTCCACTCGACCGAATTCTCTGACCAGTTGCAGCCTTTCATCCCATCCTACTTCAGCCTAACCTAACTCCATCACTCCTAAAACCTAACCTTCCATCCGATGACGTGTACTGGTATCATGAAACAATTGTATTCAACGTAAGACATGCCTCTAGTAGAGAAGGGTTAATGAAAGCTTTATCTAATTAGGCTACTCCAGCTCAATACTTCTCCCCAAAACTAGTTAAATCATCTGGTGGTGGCAGTGATATAACAGATATACAGTACATTCCCACAGTATGCGAGTTCCGAGTACGTGATCCCCCTTGTATGCGAGGACCTATTTTTTTTTTTTTTTTTAGGGTATTTTTTTTTTAATACGCGAATTGAGCTCCTTGTAAGCGAGACGGGCAGTGAAGAGTGGCCCAAATCCGGCTGATTCGATGTCTAGGGTGTCAGAAATAGACTTTGAAGGGTTTGTGAACGAAGTGAGTGCAATAGGTAGTGGTAGTGTCGAAAGTGCTGGTGATGAAAGTGGTGAGGAAGGTGGTGTGTCGGGTGGTGTTGTGGGTGATGCAGGAGATGCGCGCTAGGTGCCTCATCCTGCCTCAGATCCTCTTCTTACCTCCATCACGCCTGTTGTCCTCTTGGGTAAAGGTGAGCAGCCATATCCTTGTTGATTTACCTAGTAAAACTATAATCTTGTTGGTTTACTTTAACTTAGGTAATATGTCTTAGTTTCCCTGTATAGTTCATTACTTAGGTCTGAAAGGCGTCTCAAGGGCTGCCCATGAAGGGGATGCCACCCAAATGTAATTTTTACCGTAAGTTTATGTATTCACAGTACGCGAATTCCTAGTATGAGACATCCTCTGCCCCCCATATAGGCGCATACTAGGGGGATGTACATCACTGAAGTGATGTGATATGTGTAATAAGAACCTAGGTATGGACTATGTGTGCAGGTGCCAGGCCAACCAAGTGACCTGCCTACCATTTATTAACCCACCACCACCTGCACCATTTGTAATTAAAGGAAGAACCCTACCTCAAATGGAATTGGCTTCCATAGAAGCAGGAACTAAACTGGCCAGGTATTTAACCACTACTTTTGAAACTCAGTTTGAGGATATTTATACAAGGACTGACAGTGAGATTTGTCTTTACTGGATAGGAAAGGAAGACAGTAAAATTCCTTTCGTCCGCAATAGAGTGAAGACCATAGAAGAAGTGTCTTCCTTATTTAAATTTGTTCATGTATCCTTCAATCAAAACCCAGCTGATCTGCTCTCTAGAGGCTCGACAGTAAGGAGATTGATCAGAGATGACTTGTGGTTTAAGGGTCCCAAATGGTTAATTATTAAAGAATGGCCTGAGCAGAAACAGTATGGTATTGCCAAGGTTAGTGTTGTAAATCTGGACCCCTCTAGTACCTAAGCCAGATGTGATAGACATCAGTAGACTTTCATCAGTAAGACATCATCCTTGACACTACTAAATTAGTTGTAAAATATTTGAATAAGAAAGTGCGGTTTGAAAAGTTTGATCCCATGGAATATTGGGTGAATAAGTTGCAAAAGAAATATTATGGAGAGATTTCTGACCTTCTGCGCCAAGGCACTAGCAGCAATAATAAGCTGATAAGAGATTTAGGATTATTCTTAGATGGAATGGGTCTAATTAGATGCCGTGGCAGAATAGTGAAGGCTGATTTGCTTCTCGAAACAAGACATCCTATGTTGTTACCCAAGAATGATTATCTTGTACAATTAATTGTTAAGGAAGCCAAATGAGTTAACTCTTCATGGAGGTGCGCCGCAGACTTTTGGCCAGAGTCTGAGAAAGGTTTTGGTTTCTTAGGGTAGATAGGTTGTAAAGAAATATTTCAACAGTATCATGATATGTAGGAGGTATGAACAATGACCACATGACTATCCAGGACCACCTGTTTTTCCGGATAGGGTAAATGTAAGTCGGCCATTCAAAGTAACTGGAGCTGATTGCACAAGGGCTATAATTGTTACGAGTGAGGGAAATTCCTCTAAAGAGTATATAAGTTTGCTTACTTGCACTTACACAAGTGCAGTCCATCTGGAAATGGCAGAAGATTTATGTTCAGAGACATTTCTGAAATTATTTAGAAGATTTTCGGCTAGACGGTCTTGTCCTAGTAAATTGATAGGCAACAATGAAACCTATTTTGTTTGAACATCACCTCAAATTTTAAGTATAATGAATGACCCAAAAGTTAATTCGACCCTGGGAATCCGAAATTCTACCTGGCAGTTCGTAGCTCCTAGAGCCTCATGGCAAAATGGATTCACATAACGAATGAATGGTATTGTGAGGAACTGCCCAAGGAAAACCTTACACAGAACTACGATCACTAGAGAAGAGATGAGAACAGTAATAACTGAAACTGAGGATAAAATTGATGACAGACCTTTAACTCATCTGGATGATATTAGTGTATCAACTGAAGCCCTGACACCAGCTCATATGTCGTATGGTAGAAAGCTCCGTCTGGTGCCTTGTGTTGATATCTAGTAGGAAGTAGATGATCCCATCACAGAGAATAATGAACTAGTGCAACATCTGCGTGAGGGATATCAACGTTTGAAAAAGGCACTGGAACAGACATTGGGGCGAAGATTAACTTTTAAGCCTAAGAGAATTATTTTTTGGGCTCAAGCTGCCAGTAACAAGTCATTCACAAACATAGGAGATTTGGTCTTAGAAAAAACAGATCAACCAAGATAACAGAGGCCATTAGCTAGTCATCTCCACACATCCAGATTCAGAGGGGGTGCTGCGACACGTTAAAATTAAATGTAGGGGACATATCAATACAAAAACCATTGCAAAGCTGGTGCCCCTTGAGTTAACGGGTATCCCTGAGACTGTGAATGGTGGAGACCAATTGGGTCAAGATGCACGGCCTATACAGGCCACAGCACAATGTTCTCCAGACTTGTGGAGAGATCTTCTGGCTAGGGGTCACACTGCATGATACAGCGTATCATTCTTCGCCTGGCACCAAAACAGGAAACTATTTTTCCCCAGATCAAGATATCTTGTGTTTAACGGTGAAATGTGCCAGTTGAAAATAGTTTTCCTTGTTGAAAGCAGAGGAAAATTCCAGAGAAAGTTATTGCTACTTAAAGCAGTTGGTTTACCCAGGGATTTACTTTAGTTTCTGGTTAATAATCCTTATTATTAATAAATTCAGTGCTAATGCATTTAGCTTTTATGAACAGTTATAATGTAAATACATGTATAAATACTTAGGAAGATTCCACTGTACCCGACTGCGCCTGCGTGTTGTGGTGACGTGGAAAATGAGAGACAGTACTATACCGTTGTGTCCATAAAAAATTTGATCTTATTGTTATTTGAAAGTAAGATTGATTTGTTAAGTTACATCTTCCTGTAAACTTTGTGAGGTAATTCATTGTAATTAAGTAAATGTAATTAAATAATTTTTGGCATCTCTGAATCCTATGACGGAGAGGAGATACGCCATTGCTCACTCAGTCCCTTAACCCGTCACGTCCCGAGGTTTTCCGCACCTCCGACATCCCCCAGTCCCGAGGTATTTTCGATTTTTTTTTTTTTGGCTAAAACCTTCGCTTTTGGTGAGAAACATCGAAAATTCATAGAGAAATCGCTCACCTGAGGTTTAAAGTGCCCAATCCAGGTAGGAGTTCCTCCTTACCTGAGTGGGTTTTCTAACATGCTGGCACCAAAGAAAACGAGTTCTATGGGAGGGTAACTATTTTATCCACTCATAAACAGTATTTATTTATTTACTTGGTACGAATGTATATGTAGTATGACAGTATATTGGTTTTCAAGCAGTCATAAAGGCATTATAAGCATTGTTTCACTCACTAACTAATCACCATACCTGACCTATTATTGCCACACTACCTGATCATTATTTCTGGCTGTTTCTTCTTCTAATGCTATGTAAACATTGTCCTCCACATTGTCATCGATTGGGGAATCACTCTGGCCCTGAATAACTTTACTAGCCAGGTCACTGGTAACAGGTCCTTTGCCAAGACAATGGCGTGAGGGGGGGAGGGGGGAGGTTATGCAGTGTAAGGCATTGTCCCTGCTTGGTATCTTGTACAGGAATAGAGGAAGGTGTCCCGTGTATACATACGAAAAATCACGTGCGAAAATTGAAAATTGTGCAAATTAGGTACCTTGCAATTGCACGACGTACTGGTACGTCGCCGGGACTGGCAAATGCAAATCGTGGTGACGTACCCATACGTCGTCGGGACGGGGCGGGTTAAGCTCGTTCAAGCTGCATGCTGTAAATTAGTTGCACCAGGACGCCTCGATAGACCCTTGCAAACTTAACCAAGACTGCTAGCCCGTCGTCATCTGTCATTCTGACACTATCAGTCTAAGTATCCTTAGAGATTTGGCCAATTTTAGGGGAAGTAGCTAGGATATGAGGAGGAAGAATAGGTGAGTTAGGGTTAGTTATACCCACTCATTTAAAGAGACTCCTGTTACTTAGTTTAACTTGGTGTTAACAGTAGAATAACTTTCAAGCAAATTTAATATCTTTTCTGAGAAGTATTTTATGTGATGGTACTAAACCATGCTTGGCTAATAAACTTCACCTGGGTTATGATTATAAACATCAGAAACAGACAGTATCACCAACACTTGGACGCAATACTAATCAGTCCAACGGGAATTGATTCTTAGCTACAAAAGTAACAGTTACAGCAAAACTGTCCATCAAAACAGCCTGCTGCAATATGTTATTCATAACTGCTGAAAGGTTTCTGGGTTGTACCTAACTTTCAGTCAATGAGAAAGAAAATAAGAAAGAAATAAAGAGAATAAGCGAATTAATCAATTAATTATTGAGAAATAATTTATCAGGTTTCAGAGTGTTTGATTGTTATCCGTCATAATTACCTGGAACAGTTACTCTATATTGCCTGGCCAGTTACGTTCACAGTCAAACAAAAGTTTACTGATAAAGAACAATACAGTATGACAATAGCCACTAACAAATGCTATGGCAAAGATGAAGAGACTTAACATTGTCTTTTTCTGTCAATGAGCTACGTGATATAAGTTACAAATGGACGATTATCTGGGCCATTAACAGGTAAAAGAACTATATCAATGTCTCGACATGAATTTGCCTGTGACGCAACTCCTAAGATAAGTGGTGTTAACATTTTTCATCTCAAGGGCTTGCACAACTTCGTTGTGGCTGTAGGTTTGCCGGTGAAAACAAGCACACATGGTTAAATTAACAGCTCCACACAGATTTTTATAGATGTAAGACCTGACGATGGCTCGCCAAAATTTTTTAGTGACAGACTTAGGCCCTGGTTGCTCATACTCCTTTGCAGTTGGTTTATTTCCATCTGACGAAACTGGCCACTCCCATAATATGAATAGCAAGCCGTGGTTGCATGAAATTGAATGAGCCTTAATTATGAGGAATGAGTCTCTTTGGTTACTAGTCGAAACAACCCTCTATTACGACTACACTTGGCCATCAACCGAGGTAAAGGGGATTACAGATTTTTTGTCAGGTAAGAGTAAACGTAGAGTTGTTATCTGCTCAGTATTTCAGACATGCATCACTTACCTGCTGTGTTTCAACACACATCTATGTGTTGCACAAACTCATTGCTACATTTCACACACGCATCACTTTCTTCTCTGTATTTCACACACTCATCACTGTAAAATTCGGGTCCGAAAACTTGCTTGGAGTAGCGAACATCATGTTATTACAGCTGGGTGGAGAGAAGTGTTTTTATAATGCCTTATAACGAATGCAGTCATTAGCATGTCTAGCTGAGATAATCACAGAGGAAGCTGGTAATTAGAGCTACAGGTGGGATGAAATTATTCTTAGCTAAAACCAGAACAGCGGCAGTCAGCACCACGAGCATGCAAACACTGTACAGTACGCATGTGATGTTTGTATGTGCAGATGAGGTGCAGTAGGCAAGAGGAGGGTGAAACTATACTCTTTCCACTAAATTGGCCTAAGATTACCATCTCTACAACTTGAGACTTGAACTGTAAGAACAGATGAAAGCTAGAATATGATGCTAATCATGTAGTGTTATGAAAACGATGAATAGACAAAGTATTGTTTTGTTCTGTTAGAGTTATGTGAAACAAGGTACCAAATGACGAAACAAATCTGGGCCAAGTTAAGGTGTACAGAGTGTAGCAGGTAAACATTGCAAGTTGTTATTTGCTGGATATATGTCTGTCATGGCAAGGAGACATCGTTAACCCTTCCAGTCCGATGACATTATTTTACGTTTTTCTTGCTACCACTAGATGATTTTATGCTGCTAAGGTAGGACTTGTAGGCTAGTAGTGAATGGGTCAGTGAGAGCTGTATGTGATTCCTCTAGTTCGAAAAATCTCTTCAGAAGTGGATAAAATAATCTGGTGGTAACAGTAATGCAATGCAAAATACGTCACTGGAGCCAAGTGGGTAAAGTCCGTAATCTAAGGATACATACTTTGTTTATACATGCTACCTACAGACGCCTTTACACAGGTTTAGAGAGATGTTTCGAGCTCAAGTGGTGACATGTATATGAATGTATGTGGCAGGGAAAAAATGACCGTTGAGTCATTGCCTCGAGTAAGACTTATGCCGCATGAAAAACAAAACCTATAATTTGGCTGAACCAAAATATCTGCACATCGCACACACACTGTTCATATTTTTATGGAAGTACACGCTGGCAGTAAAGGTATTGCTCAGCTCATACCGCTGAACATAAAATGGTTTGTTCATACCGGACAGTCGGGGACACAAATTCACCCTCATATCGCCCCTCTTTTGCTTCTGACTTTCCTCTGCCGGAAGTTATTCCTGAGCTGACAGGGACTTGGTATGCTTCTCTGCCCGGAGGTGAATCTTTTTTAATAGGATGCGTTAGTGGAGGTAAGGGACATGTGTCTGAAGCAGACGCACTGGAATAGTGGGCAAGCTTTTTTCCCTGACTACAGACAGACCACACACTGTAGATACACCTTGCACACACCGCTGGTACACTTTAAGTACTTGCTGCTACACACGTAAGCTATAAATTTACAATGTGGATGGTAGACTTGGTGGAACGCAGGAATGAAACGAAATTCATTCCCATGATCTAAAATAGCTCGCTTGCACGCACCGCCACTTCATTTAATAACAAAACTGTATCAGACTGTAATAGTAGTAGTAGTAGTAGTAGTGGTAGTAGCAGCAGCAGCAGCAGTAGCAGCAGCAGCAGCAGCAGCAGCAGCAGCAGCAGTAGTAGTAGTAGTAGTAGTAGTGGTGGTGGTGGTGGTGGTGGTGGTGGTGGTGGTGATGGTTGTAGTCGTGGTCGTGGTAGCAGTCATTGTGGTAGTCGTCGTCGTCGTCGTTCTCGTAGTAGTAGTAGTAGTAATAGTAGTAGTAGTAATTGTTGTAGTAGAAGTAGTAATAGTATTAGTGGTCGTAGTCGTAGTCGTAGTCGTAGTCGTGGTAGTGGTAGTGGTATTATTATTACTCTTATTTTAATTATCATTATTTTTTACAGTAGTAGTAGTAGTAGTAGTAACCCCAAGCTTATTTGAAATGTGATCCCAGCTGACTGCAGGCTTAAACTGACTTTCTCTCGCAGTGTTTGTATTCCCTGGCAATAGAGCCGCCTTATTATACCGGTGCCACCACAGGAAATGGTCCCTCTCCAGCACCAGTTATTAAACTGTTAAATATAAATGTATTTCGCACACCTATAACGTAAACTACACACGCTTTATGAACAATCTCTCTCAAGATAACTCGGATGTGTATTACTATATAACATTTTAGTACTAAGATAAAGCGCAGACAGATGATGAATGAGTCATGTACTTGGCTTACACACGCACAATATCAACACGAATAGAGAATAAAAGAGGCGGCTGTCCTATCAAACTGACGCAAATGCACACGAAACCAGTTATTAAGACAACCAGTGGCCAGTAAACCAGGGTGGCGGTGGCTGAATCGGTAGAGAGGCGGCTTGCAGTCCTGATGGACCCAGGTTCGAATCCTGGCTGGGGCAGGGGACAGTTTGGGGATTTGAATTTCATAAAAAGCAGGCTTTCCTGATCTACCAGATGACCCGCCGACATGTCGTAAAAATACCCCCGCTAATACCAATACACCAGTCCCGTATGAGACAGCCCTAGCATGTATTCAATATGGACGGTGGGTGTTAGCGCCGAAGTGGTGACATGTGGAGGTGTAGGAGGACAACTGGGCCTTGGGATAGGCTACTGCCCCCTGAAGCCTTTGCCCAGAGTCGGACACATGAAAAAAAAAAAAAAAAAGGTTACCTGTCACGCAAAGGGCCATAGTGGCGTTAATATTCTCCCATCATAACCTCCCACCTTAACTTGGCAAATACTTTGGTCCTCGTGCAGCTTATTTCATGTAGCTATAAAAAAAAATACAGTTATACACCCCTTCACGGCATTTATTCCACACTTGCGTTATATTTTAGTGTTAATCTATTGCTTCGTTTTGGCATATGAAAGAGAAAGAGAGAGACGGAGAATTGTTGCCAAGTTAAAAACAATATAGTTCAGAAGACATTCCGTCACGTTATTTTTGACAATGTATTAAACTTAATGCCGCTTACTCTGTTCTTGAATGTTACTTATTTCTCGTTTCTGTGGACAATCACTCTGTAAAAAACACAATTGTATATTAACGTACGTGATACAGATAAAACTAACAAGGAAGAGGTGCTTGGAAGTCTTCTTAATCGACGAGAATACACACACACACACACACACACACACACACACACACACACACACACACACAGATGGTGAGGTGAGCGTGTGTCCCCAGCTGCTGGCTCGTGTCACAATACTAGGACTTGTTTAGAGAGAATTCTGCGACCGCGGCATCTGTGGCAAGTGTAAACACGGAACAGACAGCCAACGTGATCACGGTCGTAATGGTGAGCAAGTGAAAAGGAGGGAGCTGGGAGAGGACGAAGCTGAAGGGGAGAGGAGAGGGAGAGGAGAAGGTGAGGAGCAGAGAAGCAGGTGAGGGCCAGAGTGGAGGGTGAGAGAGCTAGGAGAGGCTGAGTGGGAGAGGAGGGAGAGAGGGAGATGAGAGGGGGAGTACAAAGGAGTACAAAAGAAAGCAAAGAGCAACAGACCTTATTGTCCTTTCAA
Organism: Coenobita brevimanus; assembly: GCF_032717465.1. Classification (NCBI taxonomy): domain Eukaryota; kingdom Metazoa; phylum Arthropoda; class Malacostraca; order Decapoda; family Coenobitidae; genus Coenobita; species Coenobita brevimanus. Next base: position 18,743,325 of record NC_136966.1, read on the forward strand.
GGTTGTTTGTTACAGAGAGGACTATGAATACAAGATCTAACTCTACATGCTGAAGGATAATGATAGTAAAGCAAGAAGGCTCCCCCCACCCCCAAACCCTCCAGTTGAAACTTGCAGGGACAAGTGAGAAAAACCATGATGCAGCATGGAAAAACTGATATGGAAATTTCATAGGAAAGACTGAAAAGGAAAAGTTGCATTCTATAATACATTATCTATAAGCTACCAGTTTGAATAACCTGAAAGAGAAAGTGGTAAAGTAAAATGAATAATCAAATAAATAAACAAAATAACAACGCATGACATTATGTGCGGGTACGTTGAGTTAACGGGGCTTCTGTAGACAAAGCGTGGAAATTTCACAGTGCAGTGTGGATGTTCAGGGGTGGTGCGGCAGCCTTGCCTGGCGCTTCTAAGGTAGGCAGCAGTCAATCAGGTCCCAGCTCTGTTCACTTCACTGAGATACAGAACTTTCCCATGCTGGACAAGCACGCAAGTTACCTCTTGAAGCAGTGACCCCCAATACATAAAAAAAATCCCAATGGTTGTCACTTAACTAACAGGGACCCTCAATGATCCACAGCCCATCACAGGTCAAAGGTAAGAGTAGTGACCATTAAGTCAGGGCTATTTGTGTATATCGTAGTCTGTGCTTATACTATATTTGCATTTAATAAATTGATCCATGCTCGGGGAAAAAATAATTATATAAACAAGCGTTTTGCTCAGGAGTAAACATATTAAACTGGGGGTTAGACGAGAGATACTTATCCAAGCGACCTTTATATAAAGGTTAGTACTGTATTACAATTTACTACACTGGAGGGCAATTTGTTCCATATAGCCTATATACGACTCTGTTAAAGAAGAAAATGCTTAGCTTCATGCGACTGGAATCGTTTGCCAATTATTTTATGCCCATTCCCTCTAGTATAATTCGTGCGATCAACTGTGAAGTATTTATCGAGAGCCATGTTGTCATGTTCTTTGGATATTTTGAATACTTGAATTAAATTTCCTCGTAACCTCCGTTTAATTAGGGTAAAAAGATTTAGGACTTCTAAACGTTCCTTGTATGGTTAATTTCTCAATCTAGATATCATTTTTGTCATCCTCCTCTGTGCTCTTTCAAGTTACTCCATATCCTTTTTATAATACAGTGACCAAACTGAACGCAATACTCCTAGTGTAGACGTACTAAGGAATTATACAAAGTGAAGATGATATTTTCGGAGTTATATTCAAATGCTCTACCTATGAATCCTATCGGTTTATTAGCTTTTTTTCACAGCTTCTTTACATTGTTTGCTTGATTTCAAATCTTTTGTTATTATAACGCCTACGTCTTTTTCATGGTTTACTCTATGAAGCTGGACATAATTCATGATATAACTAGCTCTTACATTTTTACTGCCAATGTTTAGCACTTTACATTTATTGATACTGAAATCAATTTGCCATGCTTGGGGGGGAGGTAGTGTGCAATGGAGTACAAGGGAAAGCAAGCATCAACAGACTTATTGGTCTTTTCGAGGCTGTTCGTTATAAGATAGGTTATAACTAACAAAACTGTTCTATAAGACAGAAAGACAGGAAAGCTGGAGGGAAAGGGGGAGAGCAGAATGTGAGGGGACGAAAAGAAGGTAAGGGATAGAGGAAAGGGTGAGGTGGAGACTAGGAAGTGAGGGGGAGTGGAGAGGGTGAGGTGGAGAACAGGAAGCGATGAGGTGAGAGACATGAAGAGGGTGAGAGGTAAAGAACATAAGAAGAACATAAGAACATAAGAAGAGAGGATAACTGCAGTAGGCCGGTTGGCCCATGCTAGGCAGCTCCTAGAAGAGTAACTGAACTACTAGAATGAGATAAGGATAGCAAAGAAGAAGGCTCTCCCCCGCCCTCCAAACCCTCCAGCTGAAGCCGGCAGGAAAAAGTCAGAAAGAACACCACGCCGTATAGAAAAACTGGCGTGGATATTTTACAGGAAAGTGTGAAAGGAGAATAGAGACTATCACAGTGTAACCTGAAAAGGAAAAATTATGAATTAGTATTGGTTATAAGATTTTCTTTTTTCTATATCCACCCCTTATTAGTCATATGCTTATCTAGCCTATGCTTGAAACTCTCAATGGAAGAGGCAGCAACTACTTTACTAGGTAGCTTATTCCATTCGTCTACTACTCTATTACCAAACCAATTTCTACCTATTTCCTTATTGAAACGGAATTTTTCTAGTTTGAAACCATTATTTCTAGTTCTATCCTGTATGCTCACTTTAAGTACCTTGCTAGTATCTCCCTTATTTATACCCTTCATCCACTTAAACACCTCAATTAAGTCTCCCCTTACTCTACGCCTCTCTAGCGAATGCAGACTTAGTCTTTTCAGTCTGTCTTCATATGACAGGTTCCGGACGTCATTTTTGTCATTCTTCTCTGTACATTTTCTAACGAATTAATATCCATTCTATAGTAAGGACACCAAAATTGTACTGCGTAGTCTAAATGTGGCCTTATTAATGCTAGATAAAGTTTCAGTATTACTTTAGATGATCTATTGCTCACGCTTCTCGAAATGAATCCTAGGACCCTATTTGCTTTATTTCTCGCATTAATACACTGTTGCCTTGGTTTAAGGTCGTTACTAATCATAACTCCTAGATCCCTCTCGCATTCCGATTTGCTAATTTCTTTGTTATCTAAGCTGTATTTAGTATCTCCAATGGTCTTGCCTACTTTCAGTACTTTACATTTTTCAACGTTAAATTGCATTTGCCAAGTTTTAGACCATTTGGACAATGTATCGAGGTCTTTTTGTAAGTTATGGCAATCGTCAGTCGAGTTAATGATACGCCCTATTTTTGTATCGTCGGCAAATTTGCTGATGTTGCTATTGACTCCTAAGTCTAGATCATTTATATATATGATAAATAATAAGGGACCGAGTACTGAACCCTGTGGTACACCGCTAGTTACTAATCCCCAGTCCGACTTAGTTCCATTTATTAATACTCTCTGCTTTCGTCCTTTCAGCCAGGATTCTATCCATTTTAAGATATCGCCGTCTATACCGTGTGCTCGAACCTTTCTAACTAACCTTTCGTGTGGGACCCTATCAAAATCTTTACTAAAGTCCAGATAAATAACATCGTAAGCTTTATCGCTATCTACTGCCTCATAGACCTCCGAATAGAATGACAAGTTTGTGAGGCAGGATCGTCCTTGCCTGAATCCGTGCTGACTTTCGTCTATAAGATTAAATCTTTCTAAATGTTCTCTAATCTTATTTGCCAAAATTGACTCTAACATTTTTCCTACTATTGACGTTAGACTTATCGGACGATAATTCGACGCAGCTGATTTATCACCCTTTTTAAAGATGGGCCCTACGTAAGAAGGTGAGGAGGAGAAGGGGTTGAAGGAGATGGCAATCAGGGGAAAGGAAAGGGTGATGAAGGTGAATAGGATGCGTGAGGATCAAAGTAATGAGATGAAGGAGTAGGAACAAGGAAATGAAAGGAAAAGAAACACTGGCAAACAAAAAAGGTAAGCCTATCACAGATGAAGTTAAAGAACAATCTGGGGAGTGTAGTGGGTGAACGTGGTTCGAGGGTGAACACACACACACACACACACACACACACACACACACACACACACACACACACACACACATGATGAGCCTAAGTAGGGTTTAGTCTTAAATTGAGTTACAAGCCTAATGAGATGAATAACAGGGAAGAGGGACGTTCAGTGAGCTTTTATCATATGAAAGTAAATTCTGATATTATTTATTTTATAACAGACTTTGAAATGTAATAGGCAGACGAGGAAACAGGAAAATATATACTTATGTAAGTACTCAGGCAAATAGATTGAGAAATAGCTTGATAGAGGGACAGACAGACACACAGACAAACGTTTAGATAAACTTAAAGGCAAATAGATTGGCAGGGGAGGCGGTGGCTGAATCAGTAGATAGGCAGCCTGCAGTCCTAATGGACCCAGGTTCGAATCCCGGCTGGAGCAGGGAACAGTTTAAAGATTTGAATTTCACATCTACTAGAAGACCCGCCGACATGTAACAGTACCCCCGCCAATACCAATACGCCAGTCATGTATGAGACAGCCCTAGCATGTATTCAATATGGATGGTAGGTGTTAGCGCAGAAGTGGCGACATGTGGAGGACTTCTGGGACTTGGGATAGGCCACTGCCCCCGAGAAATAGGCCCTGAAGCCCTTGCCCAGAATCGGACAAAATAAATAAATAAATAAATAAAGATAAACAGAGAGAAAATGTAGATCAACAGAGAATTGGATAAATTAAAAAAAAAAAATACTGCCTATAAGGAGAGAGAGAGAGAGAGAAAGAGAGAGAGAGAGAGAGCATAGAAGCATAAACACACAGGAAAATCTAAAAATATAACAAAATAAGTACAGACAAGAGAATGACCCCAGATGAAAAAGTAAGGAACGTATTAGTTAAGATACATTAACAGTTACTTTCTGAACTTCGTAAAATCGTCTGGAGCTAGCAAGAATAAATTTTGAGAAAAAAAATCATCACCCTCAAAAGGCTTACTTCCTGTTTAGGTTAGGTCGAGTTATATTTTTCGTTCTTCTTCTACTGCTGCTTCTTCTTCCATTTTATTTATTTATTTTTTTTTTGTGCCCGCCTCCCCCTCCCTCTCCTCCTCGCTCACTCTCAGCTCACCCCCTCCCTTCTTTTGTAGTCATTCATTTCTTTCGCTTACCTCCCTTTCTTTCCTTCCTTCCCCCTTCCTCCAGCTTCCTGTTCACTTCACACTCCCCTTTCCCTTCTCTCTCTCTCTCTCTCTCTCTCCTATCACCCCGTTTTCCTCCCTCCCTCCTCTCCCCTTCCTTCAATCCTCTCATCACATATTCTCTCCTTCCTTCACCTTCCTCTTCACTTCTCTGTTTCCTTTCCTCTCCCCCTCCTTCCTTTCCTGCTTCTCTACCTTCCCCATTCGCTCATTTTCCCTCATCCATGCCTCTTCCTTTACTTCTCTCTTTCCTTCCTTCCCTTCCTCTTTTTCTCCATACCTTTCCCCTCTTTTTATCCTTCTCTTTTATCTTCTCACCTTGCCCCTTCCTTTTACTCATTTCATCTCTCCCTCCTCCCCCTCCTCCTCCTCCTCCTTCCCCTCCTCCTCCTCTAACTGTCACTCCTTCTCCCTTTTGCTCTCTCTCTGAAAGGTTGTCTTTTAGTTTTCATGTTCTGTTAGTCTCCATCTCGCCCTCTCTTACACCCCCTCTCTCATCCAACCCCTCTCGCTTAATTATTGAACACTGCTGATCCATTTACCCTTGTGTGTGTGTGTGTGTGTGTGTGTGTGTGTGTGTGTGTGTGTGTGTGTGATGTTGATTATGATGGTGTGTGTGTGTGTGTGATGTTGATTATGATGGTGTGTGTGTGTGTGTGTGTGTGTGTGTGTGTGTGTGTGTGTGTGTGTGTGAGAGAGAGAGAGAGAGAGAGAGAGAGAGAGAGTGTCCGTGAACGACGGCGATGATGATGATGGTGTTTGTATGTGTGTGTGTGTGTGTGTGTGTGTGTGTGTGTGTGTGTGTGTGTGTGTGTGTGTGTGTGTGTGTGTGTGTGTGTGTGTGTGTGTGTGTGTGTGTGTGTGTGAACGACGACGATGATGATGATGATGACGATGATGGTGTGTGTATGTGTATGTGTGTGTGTATGTGTGTGTGTATGTGTGTGTGTGTGTGTGTGTGTGTGTGTGTGTGTGTGTGTGTGTGTGTGTGTGTGTGTGTAGTTCTATATTAACCTTTGCCATCATTTTTCATAACGGCACAAATAAAACTTCAAAAAATGAAAGACAGTAAACAAAGTAAAATTCATCGTACCAAAAAAACTGGCTGGGACCAGCAGAAGGGCTGGAACCATCAAGATGGCTGGGACCAGCAGGAGGGTTGGGAGCGGAGGATCAGGGTGGCGGTGATGGAAAACTCCGGAAGGATCAAACGCGTGGAGAGAGGGGGAAACGAGACTTACCCCTGCCCCCATCCACGCCCACACCCCAGAACTCTCCTACCCCCTCACCTCAGTCTCTACGGCCATCCATACCTCCGCCACCATGCCTTTATGCTGCATGGGGCCGCTTCTGGTAGAGCATAGAGGCCAGGGGTTTCCTCTGTACCTCTGTTATGTGCTATCTCCTCCATCAGTCTTTGTACTGTTCCCTCCTTCGCTTGACATGAAGCTTAAATGTGGTCAGCCTGCATGCCACCTCACACTGCGCATCCAGCTGTTGTGACCTAGGCTGCCTGAAATTAGCGGTTGTCTTTCTATCTGGTATACTCCCATGATTTTTTTTAAGCGTCCGCCTCAGGGCATAGGATTTAACATATCGTTCCTTTAGGCTTCCCAATCTTACTACATACCACACACCTTCACACACTACTTGCTTGCCAGAGCCTTCTCTACAAGACTGGTGTATTGGTATTGGCGGGGTTGTTTCGTCGTCAGCGGATCTCACTGTGGATCAAAAATGTTTACATACATTTATGTGATAAAAATGACGCCTCACCTCCTTGCAAAGTACAGCTGATGTTTGTATCGACTGGAAGCTAAACCAAGTGCTAAAACCAGCTAAATACATCCCAACAGTTGTTGAAAACTCGTGAAAAAAAAAAAAAAAAAAAAGATTTGGAATAGTCTTACCTTGAACTTTGTCTACGGTAACTCAGGAGAAAGACATTGAAGTGACTGTGTTTGTGGCTGAACACTTCCTTCGTTAGGGTGATGATTGGTTGGCTATATTCGTTTCATTCCAACTTGGCCCAAAATTGCGATCTCTTCGTCTTGACTGTCGAACTGTAATAATAGATTAAAGCTAGAATGCAATGCTAGTTACGAAGAAATGCTAGGAAAAGTATATACAGCATATATATATATATATATATATATATATATATATATATATATATATATATATATATATATATATATCATCATCATCATCATCCGTTGAGGTCCACTGCAGGACTGGCCTATCCCTACCGAAGCAGGGACGATACAGCCAGTGTATCTCTACCCAGTGGCTTAGACTGTCTGGAAGAGACTGTATATAGGGTGAGAAGAGCTTGTGAGTGTGATTGTAGTGTTGTAGTGGCTTTGGATGTGTAGTCTGTGAACCAAGTGTAATCGGCCAGCCTTAAGCCAACTGGGTGCAAGCATTATAGTATGCGACACTGGTTCAACCACAGCACCCCTTATGTCCGCCAAAGCAGTCAGTGGCTCGGTAAAAGCTTCCCAAAATTTTTACAACTCTGGTGGGAGGCGAACCCGCATCCACCAGCGTGCGAGACGCACACTCTACCACTGTACCACAGAGGCTCCATATATATATATATATATATATATATATATATATATATATATATATATATATATATATATATATATACATACCGTAATGTACTCCCTCAACAATATGTCTACCCCCGATGTATATATGTGCCCCCCCCAAGCAGACATGCCCCCACTAAAATTGCTGACCTAGCACGCTTTCCCACGCCTGAACGAAGGCGTTATTGCATCAGTTCTTAGCAGGCAGCCAAGACGGGCAGACTATTTTACTGTGAGCTTGTAATAAACTCCTTATCTAGCTGCTTGTACACGGAGTTTCTATCACCAAAGTATAGCAAGTTACATTTGGTAGCACCGGTGTTTCGAACCATCAGATTCTGATCGCCTCCACCGATTTTTAGTGACATCACAAGATACACGACGTCTCGCATCTCCCAGCCTCACACCTCCTCAGTGCCTCTAGTGGTGTAATCCCTGGCTGTGCTTACTGTGTGTACACTTTTTCTCACCAGTGCTCACCTCTCAAACAACCCCACCCAGACGCCTTGTTCCTGACCGCATGTGTCACCGTCGCCGACCTAGGCACCTGTTGCACCTGTTCCCAGCACCTGTTCCGCACTCATCCTAACTCCTGCCCCACGGTGCTACTTATCACTGTCTGCCCACTGCCTGCCCACCACCATTCTCTGCATTTGCAACTCAACAGCTCTACACCTGCCTTGAACCAACATCTGCCCTCACCACCCACCACCGGCCCCGCCACCGCCACATCTGGTCTGCATTACGTGCACCTCCAAAGACTGCCATTCCCTGCCGGTGACTCATCGCGGCGTCTCTTCTCCTCTCCGCCCAGCTGTCTCTCCACTGCCGCCCCGCCTCGCCCCGCCTCGCCCCGCCCCGCCCCGCCCCGCCCCGCCCCGCCCCAGCCCAGCTACGCCCAGCCACCCCTGCACGTCATACATCTCGACACTCCCATCTCCACTGTGTAACTATAGTATATCTTTCCTCTCTATAGAGATTATCCTCTATTTTCTCTACAGATTGGATATTGTAAATATTCCATCTCATTTCCATTACCCCGTTTTCATCTTCACCTACGTTATTTATAATCCATCTCATCCTTCGCCTTTATTTAAACCATCCATCCCCGCACCTTCATTCATTTTCACGCTTACTCATGTATTCCATTCTCTCATTGTTATTTATACATTTCCACCTATGTATCCATCTTCATCCTTCATCTCATCTTCCATTGCCGCATTAAATGTCATACTTTCCAGTCACCTGCTTAATACCAGCCCTCTTGCCCGGAAACATCACCTGATCCTACCCCGTCTGCCGACTCTAACACAATCACTCATTTACGAAGTGGCAAAGAGTACCACCGCCCTGTCCCTGAGACTCCCGTTTCACTTCCCACAGAATCACTTACTCCCCCTCCTACACTCGTAAATCCAGATACCTCCTCCTCTACCCCTGCCTCTACACTCCCTTCTTCTTCCTCTACTCCTTCCCCTGTCGTTTCCCTCTCCTGCCTCCCTTCATACCCCGTCTTGCTCGCCCTTAACTGCCACTACCCACTACCTTCTCTCTCTCCCACACCTCTCGTGCCACCACTTCTGCACTTCCAGCCATGGCCAACCCTCCACAGTCTATCTATCTCGACGATGCCAATCGTCCCAAATTTACCGGCCAGGACCCAACTTGGTCTGTCTATGATTTCCTCAGAGAAGTCGAAACAGAAATACACAATAGACAAATCACTGATGAATCGCTCAAAGTAGCCTACCTCCTAGGTCGCTTGCACCACGGCAAATCGGACATCGGATCCGTGATCCGTGCAGGACATTTCGATAGCATTCGTAACTTTGCTGATTTTCGTACAGAACTCATCAGCCTTTGTTGCCAGCATTCAAATACCGTGTCTCTCATGGGATTCATTAATCTCCTAAACCAACTAGATGAGGACTTGCGAGTCCCAGCGCAATATGCCAAGCTCCGTGAAGCTGCCGCCGCCATGAAAGCAACTAGTAGCGAGATGCTCCAATTACTGGTAGGCACGAAATGGTTAGAAGACAAGAATGGCGTTCCAATGCTTTCACTCACCAACTTTGCTGACTTAATTGGTTACCTGAGATTCCTTCACTGGCTTACTCCTAAACAGCGAGAGCTAAACAATATGTCTACCCCCGATGTATATATGTCCCCCCCCAATGCATACATGCCCCCACTAAAATTGCTGACCTAGCACGCTTTCCCACCCCTGAACGAAGGCGTTATTGCGTGAGTTCTTAGCAGGCAGCCAAGACGGGCAGACTCTTTTAGTGGGGGCATGTATGCATTGGGGGGGGGACATATATACATCGGGGGTAAACATATTGTGGAGGGAGTACAGTAATAGCTGTACTGTCTTTGTTTGCCACTGGGATATGTGAAACAAGCTTGAAATGATAAAAACAGTCAGGGCCATATTAACGTGAAAGACCTGTAATTACTAAGGTAATAGTCACACTTCACTCTCATGGTAATACTTCCCAAGCGAAATGGTAGCCACCCATCTACTATAGTACTGTAGCCTACTTTTACACTAACTTGACCTAAATTTGCCATCTTTCCCCTTTCAACATTGAGTTGTAGTAGTAGCTTAACACTAGAATACGAAGCTGAGCTGTGGCAGGAGATTAACAGTAGAATAGAATGCTGTGTTCTAGCAGTAGATTAACCTGAGACGTCCCATTGACATATGGGTACGTCTCCACCTTTTGTCACAGTGACACCTGAAGACGTATCCATACGTTTTGCAATTGCGAGGTCTGTCATTTGCACATTTTCCAAATTTCACGCCTGATTTTTGGTACGTAAACGCAGGACACCTTCCTTAACCCGAGGCCAGGCGGAGACAATGCCTTACCCCGTGTGACCTCCCCTCCCGCACGCCATTGTCTCGACAACTCACCTGTTACCAGTGACCTGGCCAGTAAAGAGATGTCGCACCATGGTACAAAAGTCAAGGTGAGAGTGATTCCCGAATCGATGACAATGTGGAGGACAAAGTTTACGTGGTGCTAGAAGAAGAAATGTGCAGAAGCGATGAGGAGGTAACGTCGCCAAAGAGGGTGCTGTATGTTGATGTGTTTGGTGAGTGAAACAATGCTTATATCACCTACATTACTGTGTGAAAACCAATATACTCTTGTACTACATGTAAAGTCATACTAAATAAATAACTGTCTACCTATTCTGAGTGGTTTGGAATAGTTACCCCTCCCATAGAAAACGTTTTCTCTGGAGCCTGGCTTGAGAGAACACAGTACAGGTGAGGGTAGGGTCACCTGTACCAGCATTTCTAAGCTCAGGTGAGCACTTTCTCTCTGAATTTTAGATGTTTCTCATAGAAAGTGGAGGTTTTAGCGAAAACAAAAATTTTGAAAATCTGCCGGGATTGGGGGAGGTCATTGGTGAAAAATCTGCCGGAATGCAGCGGGTTAACACTAGAATAGAATGCTGAGCTGTAGCAGTAGAATAACACTAAAATAAAATGCTGAGTTGTAATAGTAGATTAATGCCAGAATAGAATGCTGAGCTGTAGTAGTAGATTATCACTAGAGTGGAATGCTGAGTTATAGCAGTAGATCAACACTTGAGTGGAATGCTGAGTTTTATCCCTGACCGCCTGGGAGAGAGTTCCAACATACTTGATCTCTTCCTTACAACTAATCCTTCTACTTACACTGTTAATCTCTCCTCTCCATTGGGCTTCTCCGATCACAACCTTATGACCTTAACCTGTCCTATAGCTCCAGTACGACCTGTGGACTCTCCAAAGAAAAGTCAGTTGTCACACGTTGGAGGTGCTGATTGGGAGGCCCTCTAGCAGTACTTCTTTGATTTTTCCTGGAATAATTATTGTTTCCATGGCCGAGAGCCATCTGAGTGTGCCTTGCCCATTACAGAAGTGTTCTCCCGGGCATGGAAGCTTATATTCATTTCTTATATCCTCTGACCAATGCAAAGAAACCTTGGTGTAATCACGCTTGTTCTAATGCTGTCCACAACAAGGAGAAGGCCCACCTCTGAATCTCACTCTTTTATGGTTCTGCCCAGAATCGTGCTAAGTGTGTTCTTTGCTCTGGTCAAAATAATTTCATCCGTACTAAATTATCTGAACTCTCCAACTCGAGTTCTTCCTGCTGCTCCTTCTGGCACCTTGCCAAAAACCTTTCTAACAACTTTACCTCATCATCCTTCCCTCCTATTTTCCACTCTGATGGCTCTGTAGCTATTTCTTCTGCTGATAAAGCAGATCCCTTTGCTCAGACTTTCTCCTCCAGTTCCATTTTAGACGATTCTGGTGCTGTTCCTTCATTACTTCCCCCCCCCCTCTGACTTCCTCATGGCTAACATTAAAATTTCTTCAACCGCAGTATTTTCAGCCACCACTGGCCTCAATACTAACAAGGTATATGGGTATGATGGGTTCCCTCCTGTTGTTCTCAAGAACTGTACTTCTGTGCTTACACCCTGCCAAGGTAAAGTCTTTCGCCTTTGTCTATCAACTTGTACCTTTCCTTCTTTCAGGAAGTTTGCTCTCATTTAGCCTGTTGCAAAGAAGGGTCTAACTATCGCCCAACCGCTTTAACATCCTGTATCTTAAAAATTTTCGAGTCTGTTTTTAACACACACACGAAAAAAAATAAATAAATAAATAAAGCATCTTTCCTATCACAACCACCTTTCTGATCGTCAGTATGGATTCCGTCATAGAAGTTCCATTGGCGATCTTCTCCCCTACCTTTCAGACTCCTGGTCATCCTCCTTTCGGGACTTTAGCGAAAGCTTTGCCATTGCACTTGACATCTCAAAGGCTTTCGATTGTGTCTGGCATAAATCTTTAATTTCCAAACTGCCCTCTTACAGTTTCTATCCTTCTACAATACCTGTACCTTCATTTCTAGCTTTCTTTCTGGTCTCTCTATAGCTGCTGTTGTAGATGGCTACCGTTTTTCTCCTAGATCTATCAATAGTGGTGTTCCTCAGGGCTCTGTTTTATCACCAACTCTCTTCCTTTTATTCATCAATGACCTTCTAAACTGTATATCTAACCGTATCCACCCATACGCTGATGATTCCACCCTTCACCTTTCCATTCGCCTCCCTCAGCATCCATCTCAGCTGTTACTCCAACAAGCTATGGCACACCTAATGTCTGACTTGGCTCGTGTCTCTGACTGGGGTAAATGTAATCTTGTTTTTATTGCGTCAGAAACTCAGGTCTTACACCTATCAACCCGTCAAAATCTTCCACAGGAGTATCCACTAAAGTTTAATAATATCCAGCTCACTCTTGCATCATCTTTAATTTGTGCCAATTACTGCTGAATGCAACAGGAATAATTTAGTTTGTGTTTAAACAATCACACTTGTTTCTTTCACTTGTTTAGTTGTTCATAAATACAACAAATGCTATAAAGTTTTCATTCTAATGATGACTCTAGTTGAATATCATATATGTGTGCCAGGCCCCCTCGGAAAAGCGAGTGCCCCCCCCCCCCAACCAACATGTACCCCTCCACAAAATGGATCCTAGCTACGCCACTGAATGTCATAAACAACACATTAAAATATAACAACAAACCAGATGAAGGAATAAATAGGTAATGAGAAAGTGCTAAGGAGCTGCCTTACCCATCAATAAACCAGTGGAATTTTTGGTTCTCTATATCGTTTATTCTTTTAACTTTAACATGGCCTAAAACTGACACTGGTACACCATGGATGCTGAATTGCAACAGTGCATTAATACTAAACTATGATGTAAGTCACGAAGAAGTGGAACGATAACAATGTATAGCCGTATCATTGTCTTTATTCTGCTAAAGGAGCCCTTGAAATAAACAGCAAAAACAAGAAAATATCAGCCAAGTTAAGGTGAACAAAATACAGTTCAGATTCGAATATTTCAGTAAGGGATTATCCACACCTGCAGTTTATGAAAATAATATTACCCGGTGATTCCTGCGTGTCGTAAAGAGGTGAGGGAAAGGAGTAGATGACTGAGAGTTCCTAATATCTCATCATTACCATTTCATTTCTGTTTATGGTTGGCTCCTTGTTGTGTTATGTAGTCTTTCTCGATGGTGATATACTACAAAGAACAAGACGTCAATACTGTGATCTAACCAACGGAGCACAAGATATTTTGGACAGATTCTAATATGACATGTTACACACTGGCTCATCCCAGACCCACCCTTGGTATTTTCAGCCTGGCAGCGGCACACACCTCTGATATACAGCTTCAAGTCTGTCATAATTTCTAACTCCATGGCGCGCGGTCAATTTACGAGGGCATAACTACCAGCGGGAAAACGAGGTAAATATGACAGGGTTCGTACTGTATATCATGCAATTTGTTAGATGTGGCAGGGGTGACAGCTGGCTGTTTGGTTGATGACACACGGACGTTGAGAGAGAGAGAGAGAGAGAGAGAGAGAGAGAGATTGCACTGCTACCGCAAATACTGAGTGAGAATTAGTCACAGGTCCATAGATATTTTATAGCTAGGTTACTGCTGCCACAAAGCTACATGGCACTAAGTAATAGCTGACAGGCGTTTTGAAGGAGCCGATGCCACCGTAAATCTACATGAAACCAGCAGGAAAAGGACGACATGGAAGTGGGAGGCTAGAGGACGTAAATTGTACCCACATGCTGAAATTATTTTTATTATGACGGTACAGGAAACTAGAAAATCATCCACCTGAACAATTAATGGAGCTGTGAAAGCCAGATCAACGACCTCTTCCTCATGGACTTAGTAACCGTTCAGCAGCTATCTCCACACCACTATATTTCGTTTAACTGAATCTTCAACTGGAGGAATTCGATACACTCCCTGCACTGTTAATGGTTCTCCCAAATTCAAGAAAGATATGGTGGTCTGATGAAAATCGAAATCCTCAATCGAAGTGAAAGGGTATGCATAATACACCTTAAAGTTTGACAGTTGTTTATATCTTTTTTATATGTACATACTCGTTGTTTCACATGAGTCAACTGTAGTCGCTTCACCATAACCTGGCCCAGATTTTTGTCCTTTTGCAGCTCATTTCACCTAGATCAATGGCAAAAGATAATACAACGACTCTACATTCTTTCCATGTTACTGCTTCGTGACTCGCATCATTCTTTTTTTTTTTCTATAGATATATTTGGAGGCGATCAATCAAACCGAAACTTTGCATGTAGTTAGTAGAGACCAAGGCAATCACATCACTACTGAATAAACAAGGATTAGGTTCATAAAGCGAAGTACTTTGCGAGCAGCGCTGAATCCCACGTTCAGACCTTCAAGCCGGGCGACTTTACCTCGTTGACATTGTGTATATGCAGAAATATCATGGTTGGGAAGAGGTATTGATGAGCCTGATAATACAGTACAACGAGAATACTGCTCAACCTGACAGTTTTTCCAAATAATACTTACTAGTTCCGTAAGGGGTAAGTGAGAGTTTTTACTGAAATGGCAAGAATTTTACGTAAATGGATGATGATGATGATGATGATGAATTCAGACGCTAAAACATATTTGGGACGAAATTTATGTACGGTGGCCCAGAAAACGACAGTTTTTACAAGGATATTAACGAGTTTTACTGTCATTTCATTTTACTATTATGGTTCAGTATTGCCAGACTCCTAATGCCAGGGTTCATCCCTGGTGGCTTTGATAAAACTGCCTGCAAGCTTCACTGTCACCATTTCCCCTCACAACTCACACCTGTCCTCCCTAATATACTCCTTCATTCTCCCTGTCATATCTCAGTAACATTTAAAACCCAGTAATCCAATGTTTTTTTTTTCTTACTATGTATAGAGGATTTACTCACCTTTGAAGAAACTCTTCAAGCTTCGTGCTCTCCAACCCTGAATTAAGTCATTCGTTGGAGTGGCCCTGGTGAGAGAGGATAGTGTTTGGAAACTCCCTGTACTGTTGTTTGCAGATGATACTGTGTTGTTGAGTGAAGACGAAGGGGAGCTGCAAGGCTTGGTGGATAAGTTTGGGAGAGTGTGTAAGAAACGGAACCTAAAGGTGAATGTAGGGAAGAGTAAAGTGATGGTCTTTGAGAGAGGTGAAGTTAGTGAATGTACAGCGAGGTTGGATGGTGAGGAATTGGAAAATGTGAGTACGTTTAAGTACTTGGGTAGTGTGATGAGTAAGGATGGAGGTTTGGAGGGTGAAGTGCTTGAAAGGGTACAGCAGGGAAGAAAGGTTGCTGGTTCTTTGAAAGCAGTGATAGGAATCAGGGAAGTGAGCATGGAAGTGAAAAAGTTACTACATGACAGTATTGTGATACCAACTCTAACGTACGGAAGTGAAGCTTGGACATTGTTGGAAGGACACAAGTCAAGAGTGAGAGCAGTGGAAATGAGTTATTTAAGAGGAGCCTGTGGAGTCACGTGGAGAGACAGGCTGACAAATGAAGATATAAAGGAGCGTTGTGGTGTGGATGTGGATGTGATAGGAAGCGTTATGAGGAACACACTGAGGTGGTTTGGCCATGTGGAGAGGATGGAGGGTGAAAGACTGACGAAGAGAGTGTATGTGAGTGAGGTGGAGGGGGGAAGAGGGAGGGGGAGGCCGAGGATGAGATGGAGGGATGGGGTGGAGAGGTATATGAGAGAGGGAGGGGTGAGTTGGGAGCAGGGCAGTGAAATGGCGGGGGACAGGGCGACTTGGAGGCGATTTGTTTGTGGCCACCCCAAACGGGATTGAGGCGTCTGGCAATAGATAGATAGATAGTAACAGTAAGCATAACAAAACGAAAAAATCGCCTAACTGAAAGGGAGCAATTGCTCTCTTATACGGTATACTCCTATATTCGTCCTATAATAACTCATCACCACCTCGAGTTCTTCTTTTTCTTTCATTCATTCTATCATAGTTGCTCAATACTCCTAACCACCTTCCCTCATACATTCCTCCATTCTATCACAGTTCATCACTACTTCCTCTCCTATTCACCACCCCAAACTGTTCTCCCTCATTTCTCCATTCATTTTAGCCACCCTTCTTCATATACTCCTATATTCTCACTATATATCCTATCATCACTTCCCCTCTCTCTTCCCGGCCACTCTAATCCACCTTCCCTCATGTCCTACTTCATTTTCTATCGTATGCTCTTCCATTCTCTCTGTCATATCTCACCACCAGTCCTCTACCTCCGCCACAGTAGGCCAGCTTCCCTCATATTCTACTCCATGTTATCTTTCCAGTTTGTTCATTATGTACCCTGGGTTACAGCAGCCTAGCCTCACACCACTACATTTCGAAGTGGGTGAAGTAGGGTTGGATTCTTATACAGTTCTCCATCTTCAACTGCGACACCCTCCCTCCCAGTATGCCACGACACGAACAGGCTTACAACACTCTCGAGTGCCTCTTCCTTCGTTGTCCATTAGTATTCTATTGAATCTTTTGCCTATCTTTTATTTGTCAGCTGAATAATATCATCTGGTTTTAGCGAGAATAAAGTTTAGTTATTGGTGTGTAATGATAATGTAACAGTGGCGGAAATAAATCGATGAAAAAGTAGATGTGAACAGAGTGTAGAAGTGTACAGAAGTGTACTATTTATACTGTCTTTAACTTGTGCATTATCCCCCACCCCAACATTAAAGGATTATCCCCCTATGAGGATTAATATAAGTATCATTAGCCCTGTTATCATCTTCACCTGAGAGTGAATCATAGGAGTCTGAGAGTGTTAATGTAGGCTATATCAAATAACTATATAAAGCTGAGAATGGATCATAGGAGTCTGACTGTGTTAATGTAGGCTATGTCAGATAATTATATAATGCTGAGAGTAAATCATTGGAGTCTGAGAGTGTTAATGTAGGCTATATGTAACTCATCTTGTTCGGCCATTGCGTCATAAGCTGATTAAAATCATTCGGTGATAACAAGAATATTAAAAAAAAAAAGTCGTGGTATTCAGAAGTTCAGAATAGATATGGGTAGTTTGCAGTGTGTAAGGTATCGATGGTTCCCCATGGAGTGGTAATTACTAGAAGGCCACTGCCTTTGTAACCATGCACAGTTCATCCTATCGTCACCTGATCTGCGGATAAACCTGTGAAGAGTAATCGGAAAGGAGAACTGACCATTTAATATCATCTGTTCTACTCAGAGCCAAGTTTTGCTCATATAGCTTTTTGTATGAGTTTATTACTACTGATCTCCACTCCCTCCGATTTTCATCATACTTATTGAAAATGTAAAACACCCCGAACTTATTACACTGACCCAGTCTCAGTGACCTTGACCAATTCTTAAAAGTCACAGGTCAAAAAAATGTCAAAAAATCATGCATTTCAACCCCAATTTACTCCAGAACTATCACAGATATATGAACATGGAAGTGCATATCGTGATAACATTATTTTCTAAATATGTGTATTGAAAAAAACTGAAGGTCATTCAAGTGTGAAATTACGGTATTTGGGACACCGCAATTTTCAGCAATTTTCAATTGCTGTTTCATAAAGGAAAAAACAAAACTTTAATGTGGCACTTCTTGGACTTTAAGAAATTTTGTCTGGTCCTAGACCAGGTCTGTATACTTTTTGGTGGCAGTTTGCCCAACGGTTTTTGTCTTTTACCAAATAACTTGAGGCCCCCGGGGGGGGGGGGAATCACACCAGCCGCGAGCGATCATATCTAGCGCGACTCGGAATATGACCTTGACCTTCACCTACTTTCACCAATTTCAAAATCGTAAGAAATTTTCATCCCTACTACACACCTGAAAAATTATAGGATATCTTGAGAGGATGCAAAATTATCGTGCTAACCGACAAACAGAAAGACAAAATGGAAACAATAATAGTGGAAGATTTTCATCCCTACTACACACCTGTCAACTTTTGTGGTGATAAAATTGTTTTCTAAACATTTGTTTGGAAAAAATTTGAATTTCATTCATGCGTGACATTACAATATTTCGGCCACCCCACTTTTCAGTTGCTCTTCCATTAACGAAAAACCAGAACATAAATGAGACATTTCTTAGTCCTTGTACATTTATCTAGTCCTGGAGCAGGTCTGTATACTTCCTGGTGGTAGTTTGACCAATCTTCTCTTCCCCCCCTCCCACTCTTCTCCCTTATCACCTCTTCCCTCCCCCCACTCTTCTCCCCTATCGCCACTTTCTTCCCCCTACTCTTCTCCCCCTCTTAACTCTTCCCTCCCTCTGCTCTTCTTCCTGTCTTAACTCTTCCCTCCCTCAGCTCTTTTCCCCCCATCACCTCTTCCCCCCAACTCTTCTCTCCTATCACCTCTTCTCTCTTTTCCTTACATCATTCTTTTTCCTGTCTCCCCATTTCCTTTTTACTTTTCCTCTCCATCACCCTCGCCCTTGTTCCCTTTCTCTGTCCCCTCCGTTTCCCTCACCTTTCTCCATCTCTCCCTCCATCACCTTTACCCCTTACCCTTCCTTTTCTCTCTTTGGATCACCCTCAGCATTCTCCTCCCCACTTCTACATCACCTTCACCTCTATTCCTCCGTTCATATCTCACCCTTCTTCCGTCCCTCGATCACCCTCATGATCCTCATTCCCTCCCTCGATCACCCTCACCATATCTCCTTCCTCTCCTCCATCACTCTAACCCTTCTCTTTCCCACCTTGTATCACCCTCATCATTCTCCTTCCCTCCCTCCCCACACATATCCCTCACCTTCTCTATTCCTCCTTCCTTCCATTGATCACCTTCCCCCTTCTGTCCTCTCTCGATCACCCTCACCCTTCACCTTCCCTCCCTCGATCACTTTCAACCTACTTCCCTCATTCCATCACTCTTACTGTTCTCCTTCTCTACCTATATTACTCCTCATCTATCATTCTTTCGTTCATTTCTCATCCTTCTCCTTCCTTCTCTCCAATTTCCTAACCTTTCTTGTTCCCTCCCTCCATCTCCCTCACTCCTCATTTTCTCCATCCATGTCCCTCATTCTTATCTCCTTCCATCTCACTCATTTCACTCCCTCCGTGCTCAACCCCTTTGCCCCTTTCACTGTCTTATTTTAGACCCGTATTCACAACAGATCCAAACCAATTTTTAAGATAGACAAGTCTCCTATGGCAGTAATTTGTTATCAGAAACCATATTGTTTTGCCGTGTTTTCGTTTTTTTTTTTTTTTTTTTTTATGTGGCGGTCATTCCAGTTTGGTTGTGAAGTGTTTCTTTGCTGACTGAGCAAAGACAAAGGCATAGGCAAGCATCCTTATACATAATTTTTGTTTAGGATATTTTATGATTTTTTTTTCTCTCTCTCTCTCTCTCTCTCTCTCTCTCTCTCTCTCTCTCATCATCATCATCATATTCCCTCCTCCCTCTTTTCTCTCTCCTAATTCTCCCCCTCTCCCCTGCCCCGTCCCTCAGGCCTCAGCACCTCCTGCCACCACTCCATCACCATTACCGCTCCTTCTCCTCACTCTGCCGTTTTTACCCTAGCGTCTGCCACTTCGCTCCCTCCCTTCCTTTCGTCTGCCTGTCTGCCGAGATACATTTTTGATAAATGTAGGACTTTTCTGAAACATTTCCATGTTATCCTATTATTTAAGTAGCAATTAGGGTAGGCTACTACAGAGGTAGTACTTTATAGAAACAAAACGTGTTCACTTTTCATTTAATGCTTTCAATTACCGTCTTTGTCTCCTGTATCTTTACCAATATTTGCAAAATATAGTCTACTAGTCTTGGAGTGACCAACATCTTAAAATTCGAGCTTTCATCGTGAAGGTTGCAATACTGTCATGCAAGGATCCACTCACGATGTTGTACTGCCTACTTCTTCCTTGGGTGACTCTGCTTGACAAACCTAATGGCTTCGTGTAACCCAGGAAACTACAGTATTTATAACCATGGGTGGAAACCACATACAGTAGCTAAACAAGAAACGATGATAAGGCACAGCAAACCTGTTCCCGGCAGTCATTTTAGTGCTGACGTATAAACACAACAGGATATCTAGTCAAATATGTCAATTATCAAATTTGGAGTAGTGACGATTACATGTCCATTTGAAATTTTAGGCCCGATCCACCTGACACTGACTCCCCTGCCGCAAACTGGGGGGTGACCACCCTTATGTAATGAGGCATGTTATAGGATGCAGATTTGAAAGATGCACTTTTAGGTTTTTGTTTCATCTCGTTATGACCAATCTGAAAGGAGTTATGGCAAAAAACGTTTTTTTTTTTTTTTTACAATTTTTGTCCCTACGACCTGGGCCTGGGGCAAATCTGACCCAAAATATAATCATTTGATCAAAAAATCATAGCCCATCATCCCTGGACTTTTGTCAAAATCGCACCAGTAATTTTCGCGTGAAGTTGTTAGCAGACAGACAGACAGACAGACAAACAAGCAAACAAATAAACAAACAGACAGACATACCGAGTGTAAACAGTACCCGTCCCCAGGCCCCTCCGGGACGGGGACGGGTAATAAAAGGGCGATATGGAGCCTAATGGTGCCCATGTTGACTGGGTGGCTAGACGCAAATGCGGCAGTCATCCAAGAGTCAAAACTCCACACTCTTCCCTGCGTCTCGTTGTGGCGAGGCGCTGTCCACCACAAACGAATATCGGTTCGTTGTACAGACAGCCCCACAAGGACGATTACTTGCCTGCGGTTTATGGGTCTGTTTGCCCAGAAAGACATGGGTTGATCTACTACTACTATTACTACTGCAACAACAACAACAACAACTACTACTACTTCTACTACTACTACTACTTCTACTACTACTACTGCTACTACTACTACTGCTACTACTACTACTGCTACTACTACTACTGTTACTACTACTACTACTACTGTTACTACTACTACTGCTACTACTACTACTGCTACTGCTACCACTACTACTATATACATATTCACCTCCCTATTCCTTGTCACCGCTGGCACTGTACCTGCAACTCTCTTTCACTTTCTTGCATTTCTTCCTCAAACACCCGGTTTTGCTCATCAAACTATTCTAGATATCTGAAACCGTTCACGTTTTCCATTTCCTAATTAATCACTACTCACTCCTGCACTTGATTCGTCTTAAATATAGGGAAATAATGCTAGGCAATTTCTGTAACTCTAAGATTCAACTTCTTCTTTAATATAGTTCTCGTATTCTCGTAACTTTTTACAGGAGATGCTCAGTATTAGCCAAGGTCCTACTCATGTATTGTCTTTTTGATGTTCATGTATTTCTATGCTCTGTATTTAATGAAAATTTCATAATAAAAAGGCAAAGTTGTAAAAGTCAAGGTTATACTAATTATAAGCCAGCCTGAGGCAAGGGTGAGGATAGTTCTGTGATCACTAAGAGGAAAGATCAGGTGAGACAAGTGAACCGCTGAGAGAACCCCATCACGCTCATTATATACCAGCCTCGGGAAGGAGTCTGACCAGCGATGTGATCAATTATGCTGTAGTGAAGGATGAAAGGGTAACAGTTAAAAAATAATAATAATAATAGCTTATCTCCTTGCGGACCCACGGCCACACTTTCTAACAAGCTTTGGTGGAGTAATTATACGAACCTTCTTAAACCCTCTCCCTGCCACCTGGTTTAGTCGCACCCATTTTATCAATACTTAGTTACTCCATTTCTTTCCTTCTAACTGTTGATTCTTCCACTGACAGAGATGTCGTTCACTTGCATAAAATCATCTGGTGTTAACCTGAAAACAAATTGTAAGCCTGCCTCAAACAATAAAACGAGATATTGCACTCCCCACTTGCAATAGATCCTGTTAACCATTTCATTCCCATGGAGTATTTCATATTCCGTCATGGCTGCCACCAGACAGTTTTATTTACTTCTGGAAAAACTCTTCACTCTGAAAGGAGTTAGATATAAGCTTCCTTATGAGCTTCCCTACTACCGTCTTAAGTTAAGGAAAATCATTAGATGGTTGAAGAAAATAAATAAGACAAAACGTCATCGGAATGAAGAGGCTATAATGTACAGCGTCTCTTACCATACAAACTTTATGACTGAAACACACACACACACACACACACACACACACACACACACACACACACACACACACACACACACACACACCTTATTATATCCTACAGCTCACTTCATCAGTTCTCCTTGTTACATTTCTCTTTCATCCATATTTTCTATACCCATCTTTTCTCTGGCGAAACCTTATCAGTCCGATGACATTTTTATTCTGCATACCACGCAACTACTTCATTCAAATTGGAAGAGACTTCAAAACGGAGTGGTCAAACAGCTACGTCAACACCTTCACTATAAGACGTCTGCCCCAAGCTGAATAAATAAGGCGTGCATCTTAATGTGTGTCTTGAATCTCCTGAAATTCCTACATATGTCTATCGACTCTTCTTCCCATTGTTGACATTATATAGGCATTATATAGGCATTAGCATATATCTCATAAACACAATGTACAGGATGTAGTGTCTGCTGGACACGTACACAGTTTCTCACTAGGAAATACAATCCACATAATGTCTGTCCAAAATCTTGTTGTCCCAGACCATCAAGAATCCTTAACCATTTGAAGTATTTCAAACATCCTCGTAGGCCAGACGACCAAGAATTTCATGACGTATTCAAACACGTGGAGTAACCAGTCCTAGTCGGTTAGTCAACGTGATGGAAATCTACCAGACACTACAACACACATACACATCCTCTCCAAGCTGTATATAATGTCGGAGAGATTACCTTCAGATCAGAAAAGGGAGAGAGGGGCTAGAGATGGCCCGACGCTAGGGTCATTAGGCTCCGTTACGCTGTAACTCACTATATAACCGTGTAATAAAGACTCAGTAACCCAAGAGTGCTGTAACTCACCATGCTGACACTATGTCTCACGACTTTATTCTGGCTGAGCTTGACGATCCACAGTCGACTTCCCTATTTCCCTACAGGTCCTTACGACCACGCTATCGAGACCATATCCTCTTTTTTTTCTTCTCTCTCTCTCTCTCTCTCTCTCTCTCAGTACATTTTCATTCTCCTCTCCTCTCCCCTCTGCTCACCCCTCTTCCTTCTCCCACTATCTCAACCCGTCTCTCTGTACCTTTCCCCCCCTCCCCCTGCCCCCTTACTCCTTCCTTCGTTCTCTGTCCCATGCCCCCCTCCTCCTCTGTTAAGTATGTAGTTCAGGAGGTTCCTGCTCTCGTGTGAATACCTTCGTCTCAGCGAGGGTCCTTCTTGCCTCATCTTACACGGACTCTTGTAACTATCTCTTCTTTCTTCCGCATTCAATACACGACGGGGTGAATAAGTAAACAGACAGACGGATACGTGCTATTATACACAAGGGTCTCCGAGTACACCAAGCAGAAAAGTGAATAAGAGTGAACACAGCTAACAAAATAAGTCACTGCTCAGAAGGGTTTGGCCTCCTGTGAGTTTGCCCCGAATAATACACACACAGAGGCACTACTCACAAGGCTTGCCACTGATTTTATAGTCGCGGTGAACGACTCTGAGGTTGTTATTATCGTGCCCTGGCAGTCTATCATTCAAAAGTGCGTCTGATTTCATGTATAGTATGAGACGCATGTGATTCGTGTATAATATGTTCGTGTATATTAATATTCGTGTATAATATATTAATGCATAATACTATGATTTAGGTATAATATGATAAGAAATCGGACGCACATTAGAATGGTAAGTTGCCAGGGTACGATAATGACAACCTCAGAATCGTGCGCCACGACTATAGACAGAAAGCAAGGGTAAAAAACTGGCGTGTACCTTACTCTGCATCCATTTCAGTCCTTGTGAGGTCAAATATAGAGCCGATAACTCTCCCAGACGGAGAGTGATTGCTTAGTATAATTTTTCCTTATTCTGGTTATGTATGAATGAGGTAGGACTTTGAGCCTGTGATGGGTTATTCACCCATTTTACTGGGATACAGATCCACTGCATCGTCCATTTTTTTTCTTTTTTTATGCCAGGAAGAAGGAACCAAAGGCCACTGGCCCGCAACAACTGTTCCCTCCGGGAGAAAAACAAAATACAAGAAAGAGCCAAATTCAAGATCCAATCATTTCGAGATGCCTGGACACACTGCATTTGAAGGACTGGAGATCATTGTTAGCAGGAAATACAGAGAGAGGGAGACAGTTTCAGAGCTGACCTGTTGCATAAATGAAGGACTGTGAGTAACGGTTAACTCTTGCATAAGAGAGTTGGACAGAAAAGGGATGAGAGTTGGAGGGATGCAAGCAGACACTTCTGAGGAGCAGTGACCACTGAAGTAGCAATAGAAAAGAGATAAGGACGCAACAGTGCGGTGAAGAGACAGAGGTTGAAGGGAGCTAGTAAGAGGAGGAGAGTTATTGGGATGAAAAGCCTTTGACTCCACCCCACTGAGAAGAACTGCATGTGGGGAGCCTCCCCACACATGAGAGTTGTACTCTACACAGGGGCAGATAAAACCCGTGTATAGAGTCAACAACTGTGCAGAGGTAAAGAAGGAACGGAGTCGGCTTAGCACACCTAATTCTCTTGGAAGCAGATTTTACAAGAGATATAATATGATCGTTCCAAGATAAGTCCTGAGTGAATGAAACCCCAAGCATGTTCAAGGATGATGCAGAAATAAGCTGAATATTATTAAACATTAGAGGGTACTCCTGTGGAATATTTTGTCGGGTTGATAGGTGTAAGAGCTGAGTCTTTGATGTATTAAAAACAACAGGATTATTTTTACCCAAGTCAGAGATACGAGCCAAGTCAGATATTAGGTGTACCATAGCCTCATCCCTTGTTTTTTTTTTTTTTTTTTTTTATATGTCCGACTCTGGGCATAGGCTTCACAGCCTGCTATCAAGGCCCAGCAGTCCTCCTACACACCATACACCTCTACATGTCACCACTTCGGCGTTAACACCCACCGTCAATATTGAATACATGCTAGGGCTGTCTCATACAGGACTGGTGTATTGGTATTAGCGGGGGTATTTTTACGACATGTCGGCGGGTCTTCTGGTAGATCAGTAAAGCCTGATTTAATGAAATTCAAATCCTTAAACTGTTCCCTGCCCCAGCCGGGATTCGAACCTGGGTCCGTTAGGACTGCAGGCCACCTCTCTACCGATTGAGCCACCGCTGTAGTAACTGCTGAGATGGACGTTGCGGGAACCAGATGGAAATGTGAAGGGAGGAGTCATCAGCGTACAAGTGGATAGGGTTAGATGTACAGCTTAGAAGGTCACTGATGAATCAAATGAAGAGAGTCGATGATAGGACAGTGCCCTGAGGAACACCACTGTTAATAGATCTAGGAGAAGAACGATGGCCGTCTACAATAGCGGCTATAGAACGACCAGAAAGGAAGCTAGAGATGAAGGCACAGATAGAAGGATAGAAACCGTAAGAGGGCAGTTTCGAAATTAAACATTTATGCCAGACTCGATTGAAAAAAGCCTTTGAGATGTCAAGTGCAATGGCAAAGCTTTCGCCAAAGTCCCGAAAGGAGGATGACCAGTAGTCTGAAAGGTATGTGAAAAGATCGCCAGTGGAGCATCCCTGACGGAACCCATACTGACGATCAGAAAGAAGGTTGTGATAGGAAAGATGCTTTAAAATTTTTTCTATTAAGAATTGACTCGAAAACTTTTGAGATACAGGATGTTAAAGCAATTGGACGATAGTTAGAGGGCTGGGAATGGTCACTCTTCTTTGGGACTGGCCGAATGAGAGCAAACTTCCAGCAAGAAGGAAGGGTACAAGTTGACAGACAAAGGCGAAAGAGTTTACCTAGGCAGGGTGTATGCACAGAAGCACAGTTCTTGAGGACAACAGGAGGGACTCCATCAGACCCATATGCCTTATTAGTATTGAGGCCTGTGATGGCAGAAAATACATCAACTGAAGAAATTTTAATGTCAGCCATGAGGAAGTCAGAGGGGGGAAGTGATGGAGGAACAGCACCGGAATCTTCCAAGATGGAATTGGAGGAGAAAGTCTGAGCGAAATGATCTGCTTTATCAGTAGAAGAAATAGCTACAGAACCATCAGAGTAGAAAAGAGGAGGGTTACCCTCTCTAGGTT
>NC_136966.1:18774794-18809794 GCF_032717465.1 Coenobita brevimanus
CAAGGCATATGGGCCTGATGGGGTCCCTCCTGTTGTTCTCAAGAACTGTGCTTCTGTGCTTACACCCTGCCTAGGCAAACTCTTTCGCCTTTGTCTGTCAACTTGTACCTTTCCTTCTTGCTGGAAGTTTGCTCTCATTCAGCCAGTTCCAAAGAAGGGTGACCACTCCCAACCCTCCAACTATCGTCCAATTGCTTTAACGTCCTGTATTTCAAAAGTTTTCGAGTCAATTCTTAATAGAAAAATTTTAAGGCATCTTTCCTATCACAACCTTCTTTCCGATCGTCAGTATGGGTTCCGTCAGGGACGCTCCACTGGCGATCTTCTCACCTACCTTTCAGACTCCTGGTCATCCTCCTTTCGGGACTTTGGCGAAAGCTTTGCCATTGCACTTGACATCTCAAAGGCTTTCGATCGAGTCTGGCATAAATCTTTAATTTCCAAACTGCCCTCCTACGGTTTCTATCCTTCTATCTGTGCCTTCATCGCTAGCTTCCTTTCTGGTCGTTCTATAGCCGCTGTTGTAGACGGCCATCGTTCTTCTCCTAGATCTATCAACAGTGGTGTTCCTCAGGGCTCTGTCCTATCACCAACTCTCTTCCTTTTATTCATCAATGATCTTCTAAGCTGTAGATCTAACCCTATCCACTCATATGCTGATGACTCCACCCTTCACCTTTCCATTCGGTTCCCGCAACGCCCATCTCAACAGTTACTTCAAGAAACAAGGGATGAGGCTATGGCACACCTAATGTCTGACTTGGCTCGTATTGCTGACTGGGGTAAAAATAATATGGTTGTCTTTAATGCATCTAAGACTCAGTTCTTACACCTATCAACCCGACAAAATCTTCCACAGGTATACCCATTAATGTTTAATAATATTCAGCTTAATCCTGCATCATCCTTGAACATGCTTGGGGTTTCATTTACTCGGGACTTATCTTGGAAAGATCATATTACATCTCTTGTAAAATCTGCTTCTAAGAGATTGGGTGTGCTAAGCCGACTCCGCTCTTTCTTTACCCCTGCACAATTGTTGACTCTATACAGAGGTTTTATCCGCCCCTGTGTGGAGTACAACTCTCATGTGTGGGGAGGCTCCCCCACATACAGCTCTTTCTCAATAGGGTGGAGTCAAAGGCTTTTCGTCTCATTAACTCTCCTCCTCTTACTGACTCCCTTCAACCTCTGTCTCTTCGCCGCACTGTTGCATCTTTATCTCTTTTCTATCGCTACTTTAATGGTCTCTGCTCCTCTGAACTGTCTGCTTGCATTCCTCCACCTCTACGACGGGCGCGTAGCACCCGTCTGGCAGCAAACTCTCATCCCTTTTCTGTCCAACTCTCTAATGCAAGAGTTAACCGTTACTCCCAGTCTTTCATTTATGCAACAGGTCAACTCTGGAACTGTCTCCCTCTGTCTGTATTTCCTGCTGCCTATGATCTCCAGTCTTTCAAACGCAGTGTGTCCAGGCATCTCAAAATGATCGGATCTTGAATTTGGCTCTCTATTGTATTTTGTTTTTCTCTTGGAGGGAACTGTTACTGCGGGCCATGGCCTTTGGTTCCTTCTTCCTCGCATAAAAAAAAAAATAAATAAAAAAATAACTCTCTGTTTTTCACCCAGTCCTGCTCAGTTTTCCGCTTTCACTAACCCAATGTGTGTGCAGTACAGGAGACGAGAGTGACAATGAGAGGTGTGTCAGTGTGAGGTGTGGCACTATTCGGTGCAGCAGTGTGTGTGTGTGTGTGTGTGTGTGTGTGTGTGTGTGTGTGTGTGTGTGTGTGTGTGTGTGTGTGTGTGTGTGTGTGTGTGTGTGTGTGTGTGAGAGAGAGAGAGAGAGAGAGAGAGAGAGACGAGGCGGTGTGTGATGTTCTTCCTGTGTGAGGTGTTGCAGTGCAGTGTGAGGTGTGCTAATGTGAGGTATAGCACAATGTGGTGTGGAACTGTGTGGTGTGGAATTGTGTGGCGTGGCAGTGTGTGGTGTGGTAGTGTGTGGTGTGGCAGTGTGATATGACAATGTGTGATGGTGGCAGAGCGTGGTGTGTGTGTGTGAGGGTGTGTTAGAACAATATAAAGTATGGCAGTGTGTGATGTAGCAATGTGGGGTATGACAGTATGAGGTAGGGTAACGTTTAGTGTATATGAAGTGTGGCAGTGCGAGGTATAGCAGTGTTGGTTGTGCCTTTGTGAAGAATAGTGGTGTGAAGTGTGGCAGTGTATCATGTAGCAGTGTTGTGTGGCATTGTGAAGTGTGTTCTGACCCACAGTGTCTTTCCATTTCCCTTTATTTTTGTCTGTCTGCACCGTACCCATTCCACACCAAGGACTAAAGATTCAAGATCCTTTCTTTCTCTAGACTAGGCACTTCCTTCCATATTTCCTTGGATGTAAAAACTCAGAATGGCAAAACGGACAGAGGGACAAATGTATAACTCGATAAGGAGGTAGGTCAGTAGACAAGGTTTATGGAGGAATTATGCCATATTTATCAACAGTTCACTAAAAGATCGAACTCTCCAAAATGGTTTGATGGCAACTGTGCCAGAGCAACAGCCCAAAAGTCATTAGCATATAACTCTTACTTAAAATCAAAAACATCTGTATCAATCTCTCAATTTTTAATTGCTCGAAATCATGCAAAAGCTGTATTAACTCTAGCTAAATCAAACTTTCTTCAAAAGCAAGCATCAAAACTACTTAAAACCCTAATGACAATAGAATATTCTGATCAACTCGTATTTCTTTCAATAATAACTTTAACCAGTCATCTTCCATTCCCCCACCAAAATCTTCAGATGGCAACATTACAAATGACCTGCTTGGGAAAGCGGATATTTTTGCCAGTACATTTGCCAGAAACTCTACCATAGACGATACCAGCCAGAATGTCCCAGTACTAGAACTTGTCTCTCCCGAAATTGCCCCACTTAGAATACAGACAAGATACGTAAAATCAATCCTAGGCAATTTACCTACCAACAAAGCTCCAGGCCCAGATGGAATTCCACCAATTGTTTTGAAAAAGTGTTTCCCTGAACTTGCCTTCTGTTCTAGCTAAATTATTCAGACTATGCATACGTACTTCTTTATTCCCAAATTCAAGGAAAGAATCCAATATCCACCCTATTCCGAAGAAAGGAAGTTCCTCTGACCCCTCTGATAACAGACCAATATCTGTCACATCTTCTCTTGGTAAGGTATTTGAAACTTTAATTAATAAGCACATTGTTAAACATCTTGAATCCTACAACTAAATTAGTGATAGACAATATGGTTTTCGACACGAAAGATCCAGCATTGACATAATCTCCTAACTCATACCATCCATCAATCAATTGATCTAAACGGGGAAACTCATGCAGTAGCTCTTGATATTTCTAAAGCTTTTGACAGAGTATGACACCGTTCCCTCTTGTCCAAACTCCCTTGCTATGGACTAACGTCTTTTGTTCCTTTGATTTCTTCATATCTTAGTGACAGGAAAATAAGAGTAAAAGTAGATGATGTATATTCCAATTTCCACTCAATTAACGTCGGCGTGCCGCAGGGGTCAGTTCTGGCTCCAACTCTATTCCTGGTTCATATTAATGATCTCTTATCTGTCACCCACAATCCCATCCACTCATCCGCAGATGACTCAACACTACATAGTTCATTCACACTCAGACACCCATTTACAAAGTCTAATATCTCTACCTCTCGACTCAGTACAGCTATCTCCATAAATCAAGATCTATCTACGATCAGTGAATGGGGACAAAACAACCTTGTCTCTTTTAATGCTAGTAAAACTCAATTTACTAATAGACAGATATTGCCAGATTCGTACATTACCTTCAGTGCTACTAATATTCCCATCTCCAAAAGTATTGAAATTCTTGGCGTCTCACTTAACAATGCCCTCAGATTGACCTCTCATGTCAGATCAATTGCTAAAACCGCCTCAAAGAAACTTGGATTATTGTACGGAGTCCGTAACTTCTTCGCTGATGAGCAGTTAGCTATAATTTATGAGTCATGTGCGCTCTCAGCTTGAATATTGCTCACCCTTGTGGAATGGATGTGGAGAGGTTGCATTAAAACAACTAGACAAAATTCAGAACAAAGCTGTTAGAATTACCAACAACCCTGCCATTACATATAAACTACCACCCCTGCAAGTAAGAGAGAATGTTGCCTCCCTCGCATTATTTTACAGATATTTTTTTGGCAAATGCTCAGACGAAGTTGCGTCCATGATGCCACCTCTCCATGCCTTCCCTCGTGCTACACGGGCATCTGGTAGTGCACATGACTGGAATGTCAC
Source organism: Coenobita brevimanus (assembly GCF_032717465.1). Classification (NCBI taxonomy): domain Eukaryota; kingdom Metazoa; phylum Arthropoda; class Malacostraca; order Decapoda; family Coenobitidae; genus Coenobita; species Coenobita brevimanus. Next base: position 18,779,107 of record NC_136966.1, read on the forward strand.
TCAGCCATATTGCAGAACTTCTGCCTATCAGAATTCTTTCATTCCCCGAACTGCATCTCTCTGGAACTCGCTTCCCGAGAGTTGTTTCCTTCCAAATTTCAACCTACAGCTGTTCAAGTCTAACTGTTACAGATATTTTATGAACAGAGGACACCAGTAACTTGGTGTATGGATTATTATTTTTTTTATTCATTTGTTCTTCCTTCCCCCACTCTGTTATTAAAAAAAAAAAATCTATCTTGCCATCTATCCGTATCATTTATCCATATATGTTTATTTATCATTATCTATCTATTTAGCTATAGCTAAACCTCTCTCACACATTCCTTAACCTCACAGACTTACTCGCATCTCTTACACTCATATCTCACTCTCATTCATCTCTCACCTTTATCTCACACCCTCTCTTATCTCTTTTACATGGTCTACCTCACTCTCTCTCTCTGTCTCTCTCTCTCTCTCTCTCTCTCTCTCTCTCAAATTTTACATATACTGTTACCTCTCACTCTTCCTAACCCAATACACCGTCTGTTACCTTTTTCGTTCATCACATATGACACTCTTACTTTCTCTCAACCTCACCTTTTACACAAACCCTTCCCTCTCCCTCCCTTACCTATTACATATACTATATCTCTCCCTTTTTCACCTTTCTCCCTCCCTCACTCTCCCCCAGCCCCAACTGCAACACTCATTCTTCTTCCCTTCCCTCCCTCCCTCCCCCACCCCACAGCCATCTTCTCTTCCCTTCCTGTTTACCTCCCTCACCCTCCCTTACAACTTCCTCTCTCAGGAGTAATCATCAGATTAAACCATACATTTTCTCATGCTAATAAATTTTACATATAATCCTCTTAGTGATGAAGACAAAATTAGTAATTATATTCTGATTAGATCACGATAGACTCATAATCCTCTGGCCTCAGGATCTTCCCAGTGACAAGTAAAATTGCAAGGTGGCGGGAAAAAAAAAGAAAAAAGAAAGTGAGAAAGAATGACAGAGGACAAGAAAAGAAAAATGTAAAAAGAATTTAGTGCGATGAGATGTCTCCCAGGGCTTAAGGGATAGTTAGTTGTTTTTATTGTACTTAGGATATTCCATTCCATTTATAAGTTTGAAAACATCTTTATCTATTGCCAGACGCCTTAATCCCGTAAGAGGTGGCCACAAACAATCACCTTCATGTCACCCTGTCCCCAAGCTCACACACCCCTCTCTCTTATACTTCTCTACTCCATCCCTCCATCTAATCCTCGGCCTCCCCCTCCACCTTACTCACACCTCTCGTTAGTCTCTCGCTTTCCATCCTCTCCAGATGGTCAAACTACCTCAGTGTATTTCTCCTAACGCTTTCTGTCGCATCCACTTCCACACCACAATGTTCCTTCACTTCCTCATTTGTCAGTCTTTTTCTCCATGTAACTCCACACGCTTCTCTCAAATATCTCTTCTCCATTGCTCTCACAGTTGACTTGTGTCTTTCCACCATGGTCCAAGCCTAACTTCCATACGTTAGAGTGGGTATTACAATACTATCATGCAGCGACTTTTTTATTTCCGTGTTCACTTCCCTGTTTCTTATCACTGCTTAAAAAGAACCGGCAACCTTTCTTCCTTGTTGTATCCTTTCAAGCACTTTCCCCTCAAATCTTCCATCCTTACTCAACACACTACCCAAGTACTTAAATGCACTCACGTTTTCCATTTCCACATCATCCAGCCTCACTGTACATTCAGTGACTTCATTTCCCTCGAAGACCATAACTTTACTCTTCCCTATATTCACCTTTAGATTCCGCTTCTTACACACACACACACACACAGCCTCATTCACCAAACCTTGCAGTTCCCCCCTTCTTCTTCACTTAACAATACAGTATCATCTGCAAACAATAGTATATGAAGTTTCCAAACACTGCCCTCACTCATTAGGGCCATTCCAACATCCACTGCCCTACGTTGTACCTCTTTCATAACCCCACCCATATTCAGATTGGGCCACCATGGAAACATGGCACATCCGTAATTTAATCCAACATCCAGACAGAAAAATTAACTCGGTTCACTATCCACGCGCACTGCAGCTTTAGCCCTCCCATACATACCCGGTACTCTTCAGGGCATTCAACAACTTCCCATTTACTTCATATAGTCCTCATATTTTCCACCTTCCTTGTCTATCCACTCTGTCATATGCTTTTCCAAATCCATGAAGGCCGCATACAATTTCTTTCCCTTCTTTAGAAACTTTTACACTAAAGACCTTAGGATGAATATCTGATCCACATAACCTCTTCCCTTCCTAAAACCTCCCTGTTCATGTTCAACTTTAACAGCGAATATATATAACACACAGAATCTGTAGGCACTGTAATAAGGAGTTAATAAGAAGTTATTTCGCAGCCTTGGCATGGCAGTACACACACCCACACACTAATCATGATGGACTGGTCCCTAAATAAAACAACAAAGCGTCACCCTCACCCTCACACTCAGACACCCACACACTGGCCCAGGCGGCGTGGCCTCTAATTAAAACGTCAAGGTGTCACCCACGCTCTATTTATTTTGGGGCCGCGAATCTGATGCCGCATATACAAAGCAGGTAAAACAAACATGGTGACGGACGGATGAAGGGAGGTGAGGAAGAAAGAGGAGGAAAGAGGCAGAGGAGAACGGAAGGAAGATAGAGAGGAGTTAGAATAGAGAATGGAGAGGACAGAGGAGGAAGCAGTACAAAGGAACACACAGGAATGAAAAACAGGAAGAAAGGACAATGAGGAGAGGCGCAAGAAAGAGGGAAAGAAGAGAAGAAACGGAAGTGAGGGAAGAGAAAGAGATGGACAGTGAAAAAGACGGTAGAGGGTGAAGAGGAAAGAGGGATAAATGGGGTATGAAGGAGAGAAAGGAAGTTGGGGGAAAGCCCAAAAGCAGGAAGGAAGCAACAAGGGAGATAGAGAAGAAAAGGAAAGAGGGGAGGATGGGAAGGAAAGAGAATAATGAAAAGAAAGAAACATTGTTGGAAGAGGGAAGAGAGAGAGAGTGAGAAGAAGAACTGAGAGAGGAAAGAGGGAGAGGTAAACAAAGAAATGGAGAAAGGAAGAGATGAATGTAAACAGTGGAGAAAAAAAAAAAAAGGGAATGTGGAAGAAGGGAAAACTATAGGAATGTCAAATGAATAAGGGACTGTGAAATGAGGATAGGAAAGGGCTATGGCGAAAGAGACGAGAAATGAAAGCAGAGAAAATATAGCGCTGGAAGGCAGAAATGAAAGAAAGGAAGAGAGAAACGACTGTGAAATGAAGAGAGTGATGAGATAACGAAGAGCGAAATCAAAAGGGAGAGAAAGGGAACAGGCAGTGCGGGAAGGAAGGAAACAGGAAAGGATATGAGAAATGCGAGAAAAAGAGATGAAAAAGAAGGACTTAGAAAACGGTAAAGGAAGCGATAGGAGGATATTAGAGAGAGAGAGAGAATTTCATTTAAGTAATCACATGCAAATGGAAAAAAAAAAAAAAAAGGAAGGAAGCAGACATGAAGAAACGAGAATACGATATGGAAAGGAAGATGAAAACAAACGATAACAGTAAAAGAGAAGAAGGAAGAAGAGGTTAATAATGAGATATCAGGTGAACAGAAGAAAGGGAGGAATGAAAGAAGAAAAGAAAGTAAAGGAGGATGACCCACGAGAATTTATATGAAGAAGGGTAGAAGCAAAGGGAAGAGAGATAGGAGAACAAAAGGAAAAGGTAAAGAAAATCAAAAGAAACCCAAAAGGAGGGAAAGAAAGAAGTTCACTAGTTAGAGGAACAGGTGAGCAGAAGGAATGAAGAAGAGAAAGGAAAAGCGAAGAAGAAAATGAAAAATGAACGAAGACAGGAGAGAACGAAGAAGAAGAGGATAATCAAATAAAAAGAAACCCAGAGAAACGAGGAGTGAGAAGACCGCTGGTGATGAGACAGGTAAACGACAGTCATATGAACACCTGACGCACTACTCACCATAAACAGCTGTGTGCCCTGGGAGGGATTAACTGAGATATTAGGGAAAGGGGAGGAGGAGGAGAAAGAAGAAAAAGGAGTAGGAAGGGAAGGGAAAGGAACAAGAAAGTTTTTAGCGCAATGAGAAGCGAGCCATCTTTAGTGGTCCGAGATGATAAAACATTCGACCTTATATTCGCATCTTGGGATTGGGAGTTTTTGACCTGGTTGCCCCGTCTAGATAAGTTTTAAAGATGTCAAGAAGATGAGAGAGAGAGAGAGAGAGAGAGAGAGAGAGAGAGAGAGAGAGAGTATAATAAATACTGGTATAATATTCATATGCTTTGTGGATCTAGTAATATGAACCAAATTCCATACGAGAATAATAAGATGCGTTCAGTATATTAAACTGTCTAAAAGTGACCACAGCCCGGCATCACGGTGGGTCGTCTCGCATTCTTTGTTTCTGCCTTGTGTCTAGGGTTCCAAGCCCAAGCCGTTGCGGACATTAAAAGTAGATGGTGGTACAGCAGTATGTCCTTTCACATGCTTACGTATGTTTGCATGCTGTCGGTTTACTTTAGTGACACACAGGAATATACTGTATCTATTCCAGCGCTTTTACTTTAACGTACATCACCCTCACTCCAAACACCACTACCCAATCCATACTTCCGCTGGATATGAGATGGGTCGAGTCACACCTTACTGGGTAGCGCACGTCAAGGGTGAAAGTGGTGCACCTCTGACAAATGCTGGGGTCGGGTAGGAGGTCAGGTGGGGGTGAGGGTGGGATGCAAGGGGGGGAATGGATTGGAGAAGGGGAGGGAAAGGCAGGAGACGTTGTTGGAGGTAGGAGAGAGGCTAGCGGAATGGAGCTTAGCTAGAACGCAGGCGGAAGAGAAGGAAGGAATAAGGGAAAGGAAGTAGGAGACAGTGGGTGATGATTGAAGAACTGCGAGGGAATCGAAAAAGAGGAGAAAGGGTGAATGTGGTAGGGACTAAGAGACAGTGAGAAACGGTGAGTTTGGAGGGGGGGGGGTTAAGAGGAAGGGAGAAAGGCAAATGTGTAAAGGAGTTAGAGAGAAAGAGACAGGGAAACACTGGGAGGAAGGTATGCATAGTAGGGGAAGGGAGCTTCAGAGAGAAGGGAACGGAAGAGACAGCAAGAGCATTGGACAGGAAGTGAATGTGGGAGAGATTAAGAAGCCGGAATTGGGTGAGAATGGGATGTAGGAATGTTAGTCAGAAAGCAGATAAGAAGAGAGAGGAAGTCGAGAACAGGAAATAAGAGCAAGAGGTGTAAGGAGGGAATAAACAGATGAAGAGTAAGAAGTAGGGAACAGGAAATAAGAGCGAGGGATGAAGCGATGGTATAAATTAAATAAGGTCAGTGAAGCAGGAGGAGGGAGTGAGAGGAAAAAAATAGTGTCAGTTGCGATGTTGGAGGGATAAGATTTATAGAAAGTCAGTAAGAGAGATATGGGTGAGGGAAAAGACGTGAAGTGAAGATAGCCTGAGAGAGTGGCGCAGAGAGTGTGAAATAAAGATCAGGATGGGAAGTGAAGGTGTGAAAGAGATAATGAAGAAAGATCGCGAGTTAGAAAGAAAATAGGAATGGACGTATAACCGATAACAGAGGAAAGAGAGTGAGGGACAGGACGAACGGACAAGGAAGTACAGTAAAATGAAGACAAGGAAGAGGGAGGAGTAAGAAACAGGAAGCGAAGCAGGGGAGGGCAGACGAGGTATGAGATTTGTGTAGGGGTCAGTGAAAAATTGAACTATGGGGACTGGAGGATGCTGAGATACGGAGTGACTCAGCCACTACTAATTGGCTAAAGAAAATAACCAGAAATAATTATGAACCTAGCTCAGTAATATTACACAACGTCAAGCCAGCAGAGAAAAAGAATCCTTAAATCAACTGAGCCAATACAAAATATACTTCACCAAATAGTTTTAATCCCTTTAGTATGATTAAGATATTTTTTCTATTTTTACTTTTGTCGGGCCATTTTATTCAACTGTAGGGAGACCAAAATTTTGTTCTTTCTCGAAAAAAAATAGAGCAAAAGAGAACCATAACCAAGAGCCGCTCATCGCTAGACGTCCTGACACATTGCATTTAAAGTACTGAAGGTCGTAGACAGATTCTTGAAAAGAACAGTGCTTGATTTTCACTTTTTCTTTTTTCTTTTCGAAAAGACAACGTTTTGCATATTATTATCCTGAGGATTTTTCCTTTTTTCCTTAAAAAGACATAAAAGAAATATCACCGTAGTTAAAGAGTTGATATCCTTTTATAGCCTATCCTTAATCTTTTAACAATTCTTTTTTCCGAGCCAAGTTTATATGTGTATATGAGAGAGGGTAGAGAGTCGATTCACTCAACGATCCACCTTTTCAATGTATAACAGGGAACAGTGCGAAGAAGGCAGGGCCATTAAGGGAGCTAGGAGGATGGTAGGACAAAACACAAGGCACAGGACAAAGTCTTACCAAACCCATCAATCCTCTTGTTGTATAGCTGAAGATCCTTTTTTTTTTTTTTTTTTTTTTTTTTTTTTTTTTACCAAAAAATATTCTGGTAAGTCACATCACTAGGATTTGGAAGTCATTGCTCGCTGTCTCCTTGTTTATCGCTATGAAGTGGTTTGGTATTTATGTCCGCAGCTGCATGTGACAGAAGGAAGTGAGAAAGGCTTAAGTCACAGTGAGGTTAGGAGGAGGAGAAAGAATGGAAGCCCTTTCCCCAATATGACCGAGCCTTCCCACCTCTGACCTACCCAGAGTTGATTCCCTGATACCGCCAGGGTCAAGGGTCATGCTGGAGTCAACAGAAGCTTTATAGCGAATCTGTTGACTCACCTGTATATTAGAGAGAGAGAGAGAGAGAGAGAGAGAGATATGCATATTTACACAGATAAATATACCTTACATACGCAGCTAGGTCAACCTACCTACTTCGACACATATTGATAGAGAATTCAGTTCTTACACACACACACACACACACACACACATTATATATATATACATCTCTCTCTCTCTCTCTCTCTCTCTCTCTCTCTCTCTCTCTCTCTCTCTCTCTCTCTCTCTCTCTATATATATATATATATATATATATATTTATATATATATATATATATATCATCATCATCATCATCAGCCGTTTGAGTATCCACTGCAGGACCGGCCTATCCCGACCGAAATCGGGACGATACAGCCAATGTATCTCTACCAAGTGGCTTAGGCTGTCTAGTAGAGATTGTATGTAGGGTGAGAAGTGCTTGTAAGTGTAATCGTAGTGTTGGAGTGGCTTTGAATGTGTGTGTAGTCTGTGAACCAAGTGTAATCGGCCCGCGCAAGCCGACTGGGTGCAAGCATACTTTACAGTAAGCAACACTGGTTCAACCACAGCACCCCCAGTGTCCGCCAATTCAGTACGTGGCCGGGTGAATACTCCCAAAGTTTATTACCCTGGCGGGGCGCGAACCCTGGCCCACCCGTGTAAGTAGATATTATACGCACTACACTAAGAGGAGAAAATACACGAGACTGTCAGGACTAAGGAAAAAAAAAAAAAGCAACGTTAAGCAGACAGAACAAAGAGGACAAGATGAATCAAAAGATCGAAATTCAAGGCACAAGAAGAAGAGGAGAAAGTGGAGGACAGACACAGGGACAGGACAATGTGCAGCCGAGGGGAAAGATAAGGCAGAGGAAACGGGAAAGCGGCACAGGTATCTGGACTCACAGACACGGAATTCCTGTATTTGGCACTCGATCAGTAGGCTTTTTATTTTTTCTAAATTCAAATCTTCAGTCTTATGACATATATTGATTTTTTTCTTTTTCCTCTGTACTGGGTTTAGCTTGGGAGAGTCTATTCCAACTGTAGGGATTATATTAAGCCTTCATAAATCCTTTCCTTCGAGAGAGAGAGAGAGAGAGAGAGGAACTGTTGATAAATGCTGAAGAAGATGGAGGTGAGTGTGTGTGTGTGGAAGAGGGCAGGGAAGCGCATTTCCGGAATAAACATTACATTTTTCCTCAAGAACGTGGATACAAGAGAAATATGATGTGGTAACTCACGCAAGAGGGAGAAATTAGAGAAAGGGAGGAGGGAAAGCTATGGAAGGGAGGCCTGGGGAGGGGGGAGGCATGGAGTTATCTCAAAGATATTCATATACGAGCTGATACATCAGAATGGCGATTTTGGACGAAGGCTTGCAACAGAATTTCTTTAATATCAAAGCGACGTTTACTCCCACTACTGTTGGATGACTTCATACAGCCTAATGGAGATTTTTCGAACTGGAGGGGTTAGGCAGGGAAGAACGATAGCCGTGGAGAACAGACGATTGGGGAGATGGGAGTCGTCATCATGGGTGTGGATGCGGGTATACTGTACCTGTACTATCACTCAAAAAAGTATCCTTACTAAAGTGACGTAAGTTTGACTCAACTGACGACGAAATATGGAATTCCAACACTGTTCAAATCGCTCTGCTCGTTGTGGAGTCCTGCGTTCACTTTAAGCAGAATTATTTGAGGAATTTTATTCGGCTTACAGATATTCCGAGGTGGAAGGCTTAGAATGGGTGGGAGAGAACGTCTTGTTCACATTAATACCAACACCAGACCATTTGATTTTTAGCACGAGAGACCTTCCCATAAACCTATTATAATAAGAGCTCTCCCATCAGCTGAATACAATCACCTGTAGGTAGCCTAATTAAACATGCAAAAGACATCGTCAGAATGAAGGGATTAATCACTATAAATTCATACGTTAACCATAATATACAGTAAACTCGTAGTTGTCGAGCCTGTTAGCACCTGCACCCTTAATGTCAGTCAAACACAGATTTACCGTGGTGAAGAAAAAAAAAAAAAAGATAGCTATCTCTATCTGTCTATCTATTGCCAGACGCCTCAATCCCGTTTGGGGTGGCCACAAACAAATCGCCTCCACGTCGCCCTGTCCCCCGCCATTTCACTGCCCTGCTCCCAACTCACACACCCCTCTCTCATATACCTCTCCACCCCATCCCTCCATCTCATCCTCGGCCTCCCCCTCCCTCTTCCCTCCTCCACCTCACTCACATACACTCTCTTCGTCAGTCTTTCACCCTCCATCCTCTCCACATGGCCAAACCACCTCAGTGTGTTCATCATAACGCTTCCTATCACATCCACATCAACACCACAACACTCCTTTATATCCTCATTTGTCAGCCTGTCTCTCCATGTGACTCCACAGGCTCCTCTTAAATAACTCATTTCCACTGCTCTCACTCTTGACTTGTGTCCTTCCAACAACGTCCAAGCTTCACTTCCGTACGTTAGAGTTGGTATCACAATACTGTCATGTAGTAACTTTTTCACTTCCATGCTCACTTCCCTGTTTCTTATCACTGCTTTCAAGGAACCAGCAACCTTTCTTCCCTGCTGTACCCTTTCAAGCACTTCACCCTCCAGACCTCCATCCTTACTCATCACACTACCCAAGTACTTAAACGTACTCACATTTTCCAATTCCTCACCATCCAACCTCACTGTACATTCACTGACTTCACCTCTCTCAAAGACCATCACTTTACTCTTCCCTACATTCACCTTTAGATTCCGTTTCTTACACACTCTCCCAAACTCATTCACCAAGCCTTGCAGCTCACCTTCGTCTTCACTCAACAACACAGTATCATCTGCAAACAACAGTACAGGGAGTTTCCAAACACTATCCTCTCTCACCAGGGCCACTCCAACATCCACTGTTATGGCTGGTGCTGTGTGTGTGTGTGTGTGTGTGTGTGTGTGTGTGTGTGTGTGTGTGTGTGTGTGTAAAGCAAGGTCTGAGCCGCACTTTGGCTGGGATATGTTACAAGTGTGATACGATGTCATATATTAATGGTCGTGAACAATCTTGTCTGCCTGGGCGTCTTCAGCACAAATAACTAACATTTCAGAGATAGTCCAGTTTCAGGAGTTATCTTGATCTGCTATTTTGGGTTTGCATGAAGGAAGGCTGAAATGGCAAGGTGGGAAAGGTGAAGGAGTTCAGTCAAGAATATATTTTCTATTATTTTCGCTGTGTCTCCCTTTACTTAGGCCATGTCAGTCATTCTCTTGCTTGATGAATCAGATCAGAATAAGCGATGGAAGGTGCAGGACACCAAGCTTCCCTAAGCTTAGTAATACGAGTATTATCCAGGAGCGAAAACTGTGTAGTATACTACAAGAGGTAAGAAATTAAACGAACTCTTGTCCCTGAATGAACACGAGACAAGTAGATGAGTCATGAGGTCTAAAGATTCCTAGACCTTGGTTGAACTAAGCCTCCTGTTCTAGGTTTTGTTCCTCCCTTTAGACTGTGACAAAACCTAATCGTCCAGTTCTAGGTTCACCCCACCCTTTAGATTTTGGCGAGACATAATTCTCCTGTTCTAGGTTAAGTCCCATTCTTTAGACTTTGACAGGGCTGATCCCCTTTGACTCTGGAAAAACCTGATCCTCATGTTTAGGTCTAATTGCACCCTTCAGACCATGGCAAGGCCTAATCCTCCTGTTCAAGGTTCAACTCTACGCTTTAGACCTCGGCATGACCAAATCCTCCAGTCTTTTCTCCAATCTGTCGCTCTTCCTCCTTTCACCAACAACTCTTCTCCCTTTTATCGTTCTTTCCTCCTTTCACTAACAACTTTTCTCCATTCCATTGCTTTTTCCCCCTCTCACCAACACCCCTTCTCTCTTTTCCTACTTTTTCTCCCTCTCATCTTTGATTCTGACGCTTGGCATTGTCATATTGTCGTCTCGATAACGAAATCTAGAGCATGACCCAGCCAGCCATGCCAACAGTCATACAGCTAACGAACTGGGCTTGTATTTATAAATTTACTTAAGCATCAGCTGTTTATGGGGTTGCCTGTATACACATTTGTTTTTATTCAAACAGCCACCATGTACAGTACTATATGGTTAGACTAAGGTGAATATTATTGTGTTGAAATGTGAAAAACAAAACAATCTATCTTAAAGGTTATGGTGAACTGAATCGCATGTATCTGAGTTCAGACTCTTTATAAATACTGTCACTGGTCTACGATGGTGTATGTGCATATGTAATCACTGTCACTAACACGTCACCTGGGGTGTCAGCATCATCAGCGTCACTCCTTCCTTCATATCGTTGGTACTGAGTACACAGGGCATTAGTGCACCTTTGCAGCTCTGATTCCATAAACGGCTCCAACCTGTAGCTAGGACTAGTTTGGTAAGAGCCATTGATTTTCTCTCTGGATGGATATTCCCGATATAAATGATGAGTCCCCCAGTGCAACATTATGTCATGGTCAGTCCTGTACTGGTTTATTGCAGGACCTGAGCGCCTCATTAGGGAGGAGTAAGGCAACTCCTTGACCACCCTAATTTAAGACTGATGACAAGAGGGTGAATAGAAATGTTCAATATAGTCATTCTATAAGCACTTGACCCTGGAGAATAGCTATCGAGCCCGTTCCTGATGTCCAGACCACGGAAGACACGCCAACAGTAACATAATTCTCCGCAGCTCTCACATGTCACTTGCCACGTGGGTAATAATGCTGGCCATAGCTACTGTGATACACTCACTGGTCATATCGCATTCAGATTTGGTGCTATGATGCTATATAGTGAGGTGTTATAATGACATGTCGTTTGAGCCATATGAAAGGGCACTGAACACGGTGATAGCGAACACACAGTCCCCAGCACACCTCTCTCATGGATGGACACAGAAGACCGTATTATCAAAAGTGAGAGCGCGAAGGTAAGAACGAGCCCTAAGTTTTGACGATAATGTCTGAAGCATGAAATTATAACAGGACATGTCTGACCTTTACTTAACGTTGCTGACTATACTCGGTATTGTTCAGTACATGTTGATGATATATAGCAATTTCAGGTGTTCCATTAATGACGATCATATGTTAAAGGCTTACTTACATTTTAGTCCCCGCAGTTTTGATAATATTACTGAGTCAGATGTATCGGGTATATATATTAATAATCCAACTGTTTCACGTTAGTCATGTTCAGTATCACTTCGTCATCTCTGTAGGTGGATGGTTGCCGCGGACATTTGTGTGGACAGGATAATGGAGAGGTGTGGCGTGACTGAATCCATTACACCAGTGGAGCCCGTCTAGGCCGACGTTTATACCGTAGGTTATCGTTGTGTGTGTAACGTTGGATGGTTATATTTGACGTTGGATACCCATATTAGCTGTGTATGTGTGTGTGTGTGTGTGTGTGTGTGTGTGTGTGTATGTGTGTGTGTGTGTGCGTGTGTGTGTGTATGTGTGTGTGTGTGTGTGTGTGTGTGTGTGTGTGTGTGTATGTGTGTGTGTGTGTGTGTGTGTGTGTGTGTGTGTATGTGTGTGTGTGTGTGTGTGTGTGTGTGTGTGTGTGTGTGTGTGTGTGTGTGTGTGTGTGTGTGCACAAGAGTTCCATTGCTACACTTAAACAGACCACACAGACCATACAGTTCCAACAAGATGATTGATAAATTAATTACATTTACTCTATTCACTGAAATTCAATTAAGTAGCAATGACTTAGAGTCTTCACAAGTCATCGAATGAACATCGACAGGGTGTGAATGTGTGAAGACACACGAGGAGACATACTACTGCACACTAATATTGAATTCCAATGCACGAGATGGACTGAACCTCGAATGGGAGAATTGGGTCTTGCCAAGGTCTAAAGGGCGGGACTGAACCTAGAAGAGAAGGATTAACTTCAAACCAAGGTCTGAAGGGTGGGGCTGAGTCTGGAACAGAGGGATGTGGTCACGTCAAAGTCTAAAGGATGGAACTGAACCTTGAACAGGAGGATTATTCCTTGCCATGGTCTGAAGGGTAGAATTAAACCTAGAACAGAAGGAGAAGGTTTTAAAAATTTCAAAGGACTAGAATTGAACCTTGAACTAGGGAATTAAGCCATGCCAAAGTTTAAAGAGTGGGACTTTACCTAGAACAGGAGAATTAGGTCACGCCAAAATCTAACGGGTGGGGTTGAACCTGGAACAGGAGGATTTGGTTTTGTCACAGTCAAAAGGGCGGGACAAAACCTAGAACAGGGGGATTAGGTCACGCTAAGGTCTAAGAATCTATAGACCACATGACACATCGTATTCTCTGTTGTTAATTCAGGGGCAATAGTTCGTTTAGTTTTTTACCCCTTGTAGTATACTTCACAGTTATCGCTGCTGGATTATACTCATATTCTTAAGGTGAGGGAGGCTTGGTGTCCTCCGTCCATCGTAAATTCTGATCCGATTCATCAAGCAAGAGAATGACTGACATGGCCTAAGTAAAAGGAGACACAACGAAAACAATAGGCGAAAATTTGTTCTTGCTGTGCTCCTTCACCTTTCCCACCTTGCCACTTCAGCCTTCCTTCATGCAAACCCAAAATAGCAGATCAAGATAACTCCTGAAACTGGACTCTCTCTGAAATGTTAGTTATTTGTGCTGAAGACGCCCAGGCAGACAAGATTGTTCACGACCATTAATATATGACATCGTATCACACTTGTAACATATCCCAGCCATAGTGCGGCTCAGACCTTGCTTTACACACACACACACACACACACACACACACACACACACACACAAGCAGCACCAGCCACCACAGTGTCAACCATAATGATCCTGACTCCCCGACTCCCTGACATTTGAATTGGCTTTGGAGGTTTCGTAAGACCCTTTCCGTAGCAATTTATTCAGGATATTCAGTCTCACTCTCCTCCTGTAGGCTACTGATGCAAATTCATCGGCACCAAAGCAATGTAAATATCATACAAGAGAACGTTCACATTCTACATGCAAAATAAATCGCCATGGACGAGGAGCTACGAAACCTCCTGTGCCACTCAAAATACGACTGTTAATCTTGTGCTCCTGACTCACTAAACTTAGTCTCCTTGGCCTCATTAAAGGGATGTAACTGGCATTGGTGTTTACATTAGAGGAATGTCAGGGTTATTAAAGTGACCGAGGTGCATTATATCCACAGTTAAACCCGTGTGGTAGTTATTTAAAGCAAAGAAACGTAACTACACCAGCCATCATGGGCAGGCAGGGATTCATAAATTATCTTAACCAGTTCTTACGATAAACAAGTCTCCTTAACAATTGATTATTGTGAAGAATCACTTTGTTACGTTGTTTCCTTTTCTTTCTTTCTTTCTTCTTTTTTTCTCCGACATTCACTCTCGTCTGGTTATTATTGGTTGGCAACTGTTTGAGTTATAACAAAAAAGGTAATATAATCTTCGATGCAGCTTAAGCTGAAGACGGTTTAAAAATGCATGCCCAGCAGCAAATTGTCTGAGGAATGGTGGCGGTGAGGATTCATTAGGTCTTATGGCAATGCATTTTGTATGTTATATTTATAAAACTTTACAATAAACGAGTCTCCATTACACTTCCCAGCTATCCAATATCTTTTTCCTTTTCTTCCAATCAGTCATTTATTTTTCACTCTGATTTAATTGTGAAGTGTTTGTCAGTTGTATGAGTGAGGACGGAGTTTTAAAAAGGCAACCTTCAGCGCACCTTAAGCATAGGATTTTTAGAAATACGACGCATGTTCATTTTTTCACTCAGTTGTTTACATATGCTTTCAGAATCCAGCCTGGGAGGTTATGTCACGAGTCTTTATTACTGACCTAGTACTTTTATGGCACGAGTCTTTATTATGGATACATGGAACTTCTGTCACGAGTCTGTTACTGATACTTGGTACTTTTATGTCACGAGACTATTATGAATACCTGGTACTTTCCTCGCAGCGGTCAATCTACACCGACCTGACAAGGAGGCATTCAGCCACAATATGTAATTTATGGCTTCTTACAATTACCAGACTGCTTTATTGAGGTGGGGACCCCTGATAGTATTAAATAGGATCAGATGATAGATACGTGCATGGAAGAGATCTCTAGTGATGATTGTGTGTGTGTGTGTGTGTGTGTGTGTGTGTGTGTGTGTGTGTGAGACAATCTAGTGTTTTCCTCATCGTACTTAATCTACTCGTACATCTGCTTGGCATAAATCACTTCAGCCCGAGGATGTACTTTATAACTTATTGTTAATGCTGTTAAGTGATATTATGAAGTAGTTTAGTAAAGCACCCTAGACGTGAAGGGGTTTATGAAGGGTATACGCAGCCACCTCTCGCGACAAGTCTCTCGCGATCTGAATCGTATCAGTGGAGATATCCTCTGATGTTTGTGGTATAGATCGTCTTTCTTACGAATATCTATTGTTTTTTTTTTTTTCACTGCAATAAACCTTTTTGTGACTGACCTATGGGTGCAGGTGCTAACAGGCTCGACAAATACGAGTTTCCTCTATGTTATGACCGACGAATGAAGTTACTATGATTCATCCCTTCATTTTGACGATGATTTTTGCACTGTTAATTAGGCAACCTGTAGTTGATTGTATTCAGCTAATGGGAGTGCTCTTATTATAATAGGATTATGGAAAGTCTCTCATAAACAAAACCAAATGGTCTGGACTTAGTATTAAAGGAAACAAGACGTTCTCACCCTCCCATTCCAAGCCTTCCACCTCGGAATCTGTAAGCCGAATAAAATCGTCACAAAGTATCACAAATAAAGTAAAAATGGCGTCATCAAAGCTAAGTGCAGGAGTGTGACTGTAAGCTCACCATCAAAACTGCCATGATAGTACATTCACTCAAATAGTTTTCCTTACCCAAGTGAACGCAGGACATCACAACGAGCAGAGCGATTTGAACAGTGTCAGTATTCGATATTTCGTCGTCCGTTGTGTCAAAATTACTCGTCACTTTAGTAAGGATACTTTTCTGCGCAATAGTTCAGGTATAGTATTCTCTCATCCACAGCCGTGATGATGACTCGCATCGCCCCACCCGTCTGTTCTCCACGGCTATCTTTCCTCCCTGTCTGACCGCAGTTTGAAAAATCTCCCTTAGGCTGTGTGAAATCATCCAACAGTAGTGGGAATAAATGTCGATTTGATGTTAAAGGAATTCTGTTGCAAATCTTCGTCCGAAATCGTCGTTCTAATGTATCAACTCGTATATCTGTGATGATAACTCCCCCCCCCCCCCGGCCTCTCTTCCATAGCTTTCTCTCCTCCCTTTTTCATTCTTTTCTCCGTCTGGCGTGAGTTGCGACATAATATTTCTCTTGTATCCACGTTCTTGAGGAAAAATGTAATGATTATTCCAGAACTACTCTTCCCTGCCCTCTTACACACACACACACACACACACACACACACACACACACACACACATACACACACACATCCCCCTCTTCTTCATCCTTTACTATATTTTCCTCTCTCTCTCTCTCTCTCTCTCTCTCTCTCTCTCTCTCTCTCTCTCTCTCTCGTAGTAAAGGGGTTATTGAAAGCTTAATATTACCCCTACAGTTCGAATAGACTCTCCCAAGCTAAATAAACCAGTCCTGAGAGAAAAGAAAAAATAAAATATGTCATAAAACTGAAGAATTAATTAAAAAAAAGAAAGACTACTCGTGACCAAGTGCCAAATACAGGGTTACGTGTACGTGAGTCCAGATACCTGTGCCTCTTTCCCGTTTCCTCTGCCTTATCTTTCCCCTCGGCTGCACATTGTCCTGTCCCTGTGTCTGTCTTCCACTTTCTCCTCTTCTTGTTGTGCCTTGAATTTCGATCTTTTGATTATTCTTCTCCTCTTTGTTCTGTCTGCTTATCGTTACCTGTTTTCATCCTTAGTCTTGTCAGTCTCGTCGTGTATTTTCTCCTCTTAACGTCGTACATATAAAACTTATATATATGCATATACTGTATCTATCAATCAAACTATCTATTTATATAGATTTTATATATATATATATATATATATATATATATATATATATATATATATATACACACACACACACACACACACAAAATGTGTGTGTGTGTGTGTGTGTGTGTGTGTGTGTGTGTGTGTGTGTGTGTGTGTATGTGTGTGTGTGTGTGTGTGTGTGTGTGTGTGTGTGTGTGTGTGTGTGTGTGTGTGTGTGTGTATAAGAATTGAATTCTCTATTAATATGTGTCGAAGTCGGTCGGTTGACCTAGCTAGGTATGTAAGGTATATTTATCTGAATAAATGTGCATCTCCCCCCCCCCTCTCTCTCTCTCTCTCTCTCTCTCTCTCTCTCTCTCTTTCATATACAGGTGAGTCAACAGAATCGCTATAAGGCTTCCGTTGACTTCAGCATGACCCTTAACCCTGGAGGTATCAGGGAATCAACTCTGGGTAGGTCAGAGGTGGGGAGGCTCGGTTATGTTGGGGGAAGGGCTTCCATTTTTTTCCCCTCCTTCTAACCTCACTGTGACTTAACCCTTCCTCACTCTCTTCTCCCATATGCAGCTGTGAACATAAATACCAATCCACTTCATAGCGATAAACAAGGAGACAGGGAGCAATGACTCTCAAATCCTAGTGATGTGAGTTTCAAAGTTCAACAAATCTACCAGAATATTTTGTGATAATTGAATAATTGTTAAAAAAAAAAAAAAAAGGATCTTCAGCTAAGACTGCTCTGTGCCTTGTATTTTGTCCTACCTTCCTCCTAACTCACTTAATGGCCCTGCCTTTTTCGCCCTCTTCCCTATTAGTCATTGAAAAGTTGGATTGTTGAGTGAACTGAGTCTCTACCTTGTCTCCTCATAGACTTGGCTCGGAAATAAGAATTGTTAAAATATTAAGAATACGCTATTGATGGATATCCGTTTTTATAATGTCAACATTTAACTACGTTGATATTTCTTTTAAGTCTTTTAAATAATAAAACGAATGATCTCAGGATAAAAGTATTCAAAACGTTGCCCTTTCCAGAAGAAATAAAAAAGATAAAAAACCAAGATCTGTTCCTTTCAAGAATCTAAGACTGTGAGTATTTTAAACACAATGTGTCGGGGCGACTAGAGATGAATGGCTCTTGATTATGACTCTTTTGCTCTATTACTTCTTCTTCTTTTTTTTTTCAGAAAGAACAAGATTTCGGTATCTCGAAAGTTGAATAAAATGGTCCGATAAAAGTAAAAATACAAAAAATAGCATAATCATACTAAAGAGATTAAGACTATTTTCAGAAGTATGTTTTATATTGGCTCAGTTGATTTAAGGATTCTCTTTTTCTTATGGCTTGACGTTGTGTAATATTGCTGAGCGAGGTTAATAATTCTTTCTGATTATTTTCTTTAGCTTTTTAGCAGTGGCTGAGTCATTCGGCATCTCAGCATCCTCCAGTTCCAGTAGTACAGTTTATCACTGACCGCTACACAAATCTCATACCTCGTCTACCCTCTCCTTCACTTCCTGTTTCTTACTCCTCACTCTCTCTTTTCTTCATTTTACTGTACTTCCTTGTCTGTTCTTCCTGTCTCTCACTCCCTTTCTCTCCTCTGTCATGAGTTTTTCACCTCTTCCTATTTTCTTTCTAACTTGCGCTATTTCCTCTTCCCCTCTTATCTCTCATACCTTCATTTCCCATCGTGATCTTTACTGCTTTGATTATCATGGAAGATATTCGTAACATACATTTTGTAGAGCTTGATTATACCGATAAATATATGTCAGGAATGGACTAAAAATTATTAGAATCTTTCTTTTAATAGGCAGACAGAGGAAAACAGTTCCAGAGTTGACCAGTTGCATATATTATGGACTTGGAGTATTGGCTGACTCATGTATTGAATGCTGGGCCGAAAAGGGGTGAGCGTTTGCTGCCAGACAGGTGCTAACTGCCCGTCGCAGTGAAGGAGGAATACGAACAGACGGCTCAGAAGAGCAGTGGCTTTTGAAGTTGCGAGAGAAAAGAGGTAAGATGCAACAGTGCGCTGAAGAGACAAGAGGTTGAAAGGAGTGAGTAAGAGAAGGAGAGTTAATGACACGAAAAGCCTTGGACTTCACCCTGTTGAGAAGAACTGTATGTCCCTCCCCTCTCTCCCAGCCCGGACATACTTGTACTATACACGGCAAATAAATTTTCTGTATAAATTCAACAGTTGTGCAGGGGTAAACAGGCACGGAATTGCCAATGCACACCTAATCTCTGGGAAACAAACTTTTCAAGAGAGGTAATATAATCTTTCTGTGATAAATCCCCGAGGAATGAAATCCCAAGTATATTCAGAGATGAAGCAGGACTGAGCTGAACACTGTTAAGTAATATCGGATACATCTGTGTGAGGTTATCGCAGGCTGAAAGATAAAGAAACTGAGTTTTGGATGCCTTAAAATCAACAGGGCCACTTTAACCCCAAACAGTGATATGGACCAGGTCAGAAATTAGATGAGCCATAGCTTCATCCCGTGTTTGTTAAGCTGTGATGGACGATGCGAGAAGAGGATGGAAAGGTGAAGGGTGTAGTTATCAGTGAACAAGTGTAGGGGGAAATCTGCATATGTTTTCCTCGCATTTAGCACACTGATTTTTAATTCTTCTAGCTAAGGGAAAGCACTGAAAAAACACCGGTTTCCTTCACACACACACACACACACACACACACACACACACACACACACACACACACACACACACACACACACACACACACGGAACTGAATACCAATACAACCAATAGAGCTCTCTCTCTCTCTCTCTCTCGGCCCCAATATTTTTCTCCCCTATTTTTACCCTCACTTCTTTTTGCATTTGCATCACTTCCTCCTTTTCCAACCTGCTACTCTTTATGTAAGTCCTTCTTCACTATCTTCCCTCCTCCTTCTTATCCCCTTCATTATTCTTGGATCGCCTTCAACATTTTCACCTTTTCGCCTGAGTTTTCACTTATCTCCAGTGCTTCGCCTGGTAATCTCCTTGCTCTTCCTCCCTTACCTATCAGTTTGTATTTTTTTCTCTCATTTACAGTATTAATGTTCTTCCTTTTATATTTCTGACTCGTTTCCCCCTCTTAAATTGTTACCCTTTCCTTCCTTCTTTCTATGTTTCTGTCTGTCTATCTGTCTCTGTCTCTGTCTCTCTCTATCTCTATATATATATATATATATATATATATATATATATATATATATATATATATATCTTCCCCCCAGACTTTAATAAATTGCTTCTCTCTTGCCTTAGTCGTTCTTTCATCAGTCTTATTATTATTCTCTTTGTTGCCTTAGTCGTTCTTTCGTCAGTCTTTCTTATTTATCTCTTTCTTGCCTTGCCTTCCTCTTGTTTCGTTCGTCTACCTTTCCGATCGCATTTCTTTCTTTCGAGTACTTCTTCCTTTCCTTCTCTCTCTCTCTCTCTCTCTCTCTCTCTCTCTCTCTTTCCGTTTGGCTATAGTCAGACGCCTGGTTCCTGGAAGAGATGGGTTTTTATCTTACTTTTTATTTTCTCTTTCACCGTGATTCTCCTGTCTTTGCATTCCTACATCATTTCTATTATCTTATTCTTTTTTCTTGTTGCTGTTTTTTTTTTCACACATTTTTCCCTTATGTTAATTCATATCATCTGTTCTTCTTTCTCATGAGACTTTTCCCTTGAACGCTTAAAATAATGAGGAAGGCAAAGCAAACATGAAGAAGAAAAGAAGTTGGGTTATTAATGAGAGAGAGAGAGAGAGAGAGAGAGAGAGAGAGAGAGAGAGAGAGAGAGAGACAGACAGACAGACAGACAGACAGACAGAGACAGAGAGTGAGAGAGAGAGAGAGAGAGAGAGAGAGAGAGAGACAGACAGACAGACAGACAGACAGACAGAGAGTAAGTAAACTTTGCAACCACTGTGCTACGTCACACCGAACTTACTGCAGGGATAATGAAAGTTCGTGAAATTATCTCATATTTAATCCTGTGTACAGTACAGGTTTCTCTCTTCTTATCTGTATGTAAATAATTGGGAAGTCCTGGAGAATTTTGGGTGAAAAGGATTGATAGTTTTTAGAAAGAGGTTGGACCGTTATCATTAAATTATCGAAATGATTGGCCATGATGAGGAAAATATTGATATATTCTGCATAAGGGTAAAATAAACTGCAAAATAAAAAGGCAGATTGCAGGCTTGCTGTAGACTACTAAAGAGTTAGAGTTATGACTGACGTTATATAGATGTCTTGTTGTATGGGAAGCAGATTTTCTCACGTGTGTTTTTATTTGTTTGTTTTATTTTCCGACGGCTTCTGTCGTTGTCGTGAATAATATCATCGGTGTTAAACAAAGCAAACTAGGAAAGTCTTTTGAGAGTCAGTCGAGACAGCTCTAGAATCTCCTCTCATTGAGAATCTCGGAACTTGGTTTCGACAAATAACACATCATTGATAAACCAGTTAAAGGAAGATTATCAGCTCCAGGTACTGGGATTATAAAAATTGTCGCAATCTCATGTAATTTATTCATTTTCATTCTTAACTGGGCAGACCTGACCTACTGTTATTGCTGTTATTGAAGGCAAGGTAGAGGCAAACTGTTGACACTAAAGATGATCACAAAGACTGGCATAACTACGCCAGTATATATATAAAATTGTATTCAGTCACAGCACTAACTGAACAGTCTATCAGCCGAGACAGAGACACCCCTTATTACAGAGAAAGATGCAAAAACCGAGACAAGGGGTTGTACAGTATTTATCTACTGTCTTAAGTTTACTTTACATCGTTGGTTTATAACATGATTTTGTTTTCAGCCGAAGTTATTGAACACTCATTGACAAACTCGATTAAATATTTGTGTTAAAAAAATATGACCCTACATATGTATTTATGATAACGCGTTTTATTGACACTTCTTTATTGTAAGAAGTGGTTACTCTTTTTTATGAACACAGCCCCTGGTACTGGCGGATAATTATTTAAGTCAGAATTACGCTCTTAAGGATAAGTATCTGATAATAATCTGGTTATACTGAGACATGCTTATCGTCAAGATAAGGAAATGATACTTTATGAAAACCTGGCCAAGTCCTGTCGGAGCTCTGCAATATTTCGGAATGTTCCGATTGGAGTCCGGAACGACAAGATCTGGTAAGGCACGAGTGCGCAGTTTACGACATTGCTCCCTGACCCGGCCTCTTCCTTCTATGATATTTTGGAGGGTATGATAGTGATAATAACAGGTTGAGACGAACAAGGACAGACAGAAACAGAGGGAAGGAGCGGAAAGAGCGAAGCGGATGAGAGAAGTAGAAACAGAAGAGGAAATAATCTCCGCTCATGACGAACATCTTTACAAGCCTCTTCCCTTGCCTGGACTATCATCTCCATGATTGTAGCCGAAACATAAGAATAAACAAGAGAGGAACGGTGAATGGGGGAAGCGGAAGAGAGTAGAAGCATGGGAAGAATTAAGGTTCAGTGATGGAAATGTTTACAAGTTTATTCCGATGGATTTTAATGAAAGAAGGAAGTGAAATGAAATGAATTAGGAGAAAAGTGAAAGAAATGAACTGAGAGCCAATGACGTGCGTGTTTATTTTCAGGATTCTCTGTCCTCGCTCCAGTTTTGTTACCACAAGTTTTTGATGGATGACAATGAAAATATGACATCAAAGAGGGGGAAAGGAAGATGAAAAGCAGGGGAGAATGATGGAGTGCTGGATCAATGGGAAGCATGTTTGCAGAATGTCTTAGTTGTAGTTCACCGCGCCCTTCTATTTATTGCATAAGGATGAATATAAAGTAAAAATAATATCCGAAAAGGATTGTACTAGGAGGAGGGAATGGAGAGAAAAACGTAAGAAACAGTGATGCTGGTACTCATTTTCTGATTTCTGGACCCTCCCCAACTGTATTTTCATTATGGTAAACATGACGTAAAAAAGTGAAACAGAAATTGTGGGAGAGGGAGAGAAGTAAGAAAGAATGAAGAACTACGGAAAAGCTGTCGAGCATGTTTGTAAAATAACCTCGATGTAGCTCCCTCTATGCATTATTTGTTTCAGAGTTTTTATTGCATAAACGTGTAAATAACGGGACATAAAAAATAAACAGAAGAAAAACCGAGCAGGATCAGTTCAGAAGGTGCGAAAAGAGGGGAAAAAATTAGAACCAATGATATATACTGTATATATTTGCTGCTTCCTCAACCGTTCCTCGGTCACATTATCCACAGTTTTCAGTGAATTGTGGTAAAAATGACTTGACGCAGAGGACAGAAACGGAGAAAGCGAAAGAAAAGAAAGGTGGGAAGAATGAACCACTATGGTAACAGTGACAAGCATGTTTGCAATATTACAACGTGTACCTTCACTGTTTTCGCTTCAGAAATTTCACGGGACGACGACGAAAAATATAAGACAATAGGATACAACTGGGAAAGGAGAGAAGGAGAATAGAAGCAGGAAGAGTGAAAGAAAATACACCCTGCGATCAGCATGTTGACAAAATTACACCCTGGTCAAAGTTCCTTTTCACTGCAACTTTTTTCGGTGCGACATGGTAAAAATAACGATACACAGAAAGAAGTGGAGAGACACGACATTACTCTCGATATTCAGTTACGACTCTTCTTCCCCTGACACTACCTTTCCTTACGGTACACACTCTCGCATTCTCTTGCACCTCGTTCTCTGACCCCTTCTTCCCTAGCCTACCAACATGGTCATACACAAGACTGGTCAATCTCTCACTCTCATTTCGCTACGCCTGGTCTGTTTCTCGATCCAGTGGTTTCTGTGGATGATCACTTAATATCTGAAGGATAATAATGGAGGGGGAAGAATTAAAAGAAAATAGTGTGAGCAGAAGAACAAAATAGGATGTTGGAAAGAAAAGGTAGAAAGAACTGGATAAGTAATGAAGGAATTTTGAAAAAGAAGAGTGGAGAGAAAGGAGTATGGCGGAGAGAAAAGGATGAGTGAAGAGACAGAATTATGGAAGAAAGAATAAGAAGTGTGGAGAGAAAGAATTTAGGAGATGGAGAGGAGTTTCCAAGAACTAAGAAATGACTAGCGTGTTTAAAAGTTTTTCCTCCATCATTTATTCAGAATGATGAAGATAAGAATGCAAAACACGGAGAGAGAGAGAGAGAGAGAGAGAGAGAGAGAGAGAGAGAGAGAGAGAGAGAGAGAGAGAGAGAGAGAGAGAGAGAGAGAGAGAGAGAGAGAGAGAGAGAGAGAGAGAGAGAGAGAGAGAGAGAGAGAGAGAGAGAGAGAGAGAGAGACAGACAGACAGACAGACAGACAGACAGACAGAGAGCAAACTTAAAAACCAAGCGGACTGAAACTAACATTGAATATCCAGGCAAAAATATATGGACTTGAAAAACAAAATAAATCAGAAGCCCATCGAAATGCAGAAATAATACTGGCATCACAGAGAGTGAAACAGCAAAAGCACAATAAAAACAGAGAACATCAGAGCAAAAGAAAAACAGATAAAACAGGAAAACTGGAATAAAAACAGACACAGTCAAATATGAAAAGGACTGCCAAAATACAACAAGGAGATAAATGCAGCAAGGAAAAGGACAGACAATAAAACACGGCAAAATAAGACAAAGCAAACGCCAGTATAATCCACCAGCCTTTATCACTGTGAATGAGATGAAAAAATATTTAACTTTAGAATTCATCGATTAATATGACGTCCAATGGCACTGTATGGGAGATGTGTGCTTGTGGTGGGGAGCTTATGTGGACACAACATGAAAACGTCCTTCATCCCCACACCTCCCACTCTCCTTAACCCCCCCCCCATACTCCCACTCTTTCTTTCTTTTTACCTCACTCCTCCCCTCTTACCTTTCCCCTGCCTTTCTTTCCCTTCCCGATCCCCCACCTTTCCACTCCAACACTCCCTTGCCCCCTACCACTTCTCACAGCCTTGCTCAGCTTCACCAGTCCCAGCACCATTCCTCCAACCCTCTTTCCCCAACCCACCCCAGGTCAACTTTTCCAATCCAAATAATCCTACGTAAGTCAAATTATATCGACTTCTGGAATCCTCAGTTCTAATAGTTCACCACCATCACTTCTTTTTCCACCTAGAGATGGGGTGAGGTAGCGTCAAGAGAGCATGAGAAAGACATGATAGAGGGAGAACTAACAAATATCACTAAATGAATAATGATAATAGTAGTAATAGTAATTGTAGCAATAGTGGTGGTTGTAGTAGTAGTAGTAGTAGGAGAAGGAGGAGCAGCAGATATAATGATGATGATGATAATAATAATAATAATAATAATAATAATAATAATAATAATAACAATAATAATAATAATAATAATAATAATAATAATAATAATAATAATAATAAAAATAATAATAACAAAATTAATGATGCCGGAGAGAGGGAAGTAATGATGACTGTCTCTTTCAGTTTGTAATAAGTCATCTATACTGTAAGAACATAATGTCGTGGTAGCCATGTTATCAATGAATAACAAGTCATACTAGTGAATACGATGCCCTCCTTTTCTGCCTTCCTTTTCCCCCTTCCATCTCCTCTCCACCTTCTCTCATCAGTCACTCCTCCATCTTCACTCTTCACTTCCCCTTCCACTTGTCCCCTTTCCCTTTCCCTTCTTTCTCTCCATCTTGCGTTCACCCCCATTCCTCACCCCTCACCCTTTACTTTTCAATCCCTCACCCCTGTATCCCTTCACTCCTCACCCATCACTCCTCACCCTTTACCTTTTCATTCGCCCTTCAATCCTTCCTCTCTCTCCTTGCTTTACCCTTCCTCCATTATTCCCAAGGAGAGGTGGGAAGTCAAGGAAAAAATTTCATGGATAGGAATGGAGAGAGAGAGAGAGAGAGAGAGAGAGAGAGAGAGAGAGAGAGAGAGAGAGAGAGAGAATGAAAGGGGCATGAGTGTGTGGGTATTTTTTTTTTTTTTTTTTTTAGACGCTGAGCATAGATTTGATAGCAAGTTCCTCAAGGCCTGGCAGTTCTTTTACATGCCTCATTACAACACGTCACCACCACGACGCTCAATACCGAACGCCCATACTGCATAAACACAAGGGATGTATCGTGCAGGAGAAATATAATGGTAGCAGCTTTTTTGTCGGCTCTTTTGGAATATTAATGAAAGGGTAGGGAGGAAATATGGAAGGACAGAAACAGGAAACTGGATGGAGGGGAGAAGATGAAAGGTGAAAAGAGAGGAAGGAAATATGAAAGAAAGCAAAAAGAAGAAGAAGAGTGCAAAAGA
This sequence comes from Coenobita brevimanus, assembly GCF_032717465.1. Taxonomy (NCBI): domain Eukaryota; kingdom Metazoa; phylum Arthropoda; class Malacostraca; order Decapoda; family Coenobitidae; genus Coenobita; species Coenobita brevimanus. Next base: position 18,805,282 of record NC_136966.1, read on the forward strand.
AACCAAGCAGTTATAGGCCCATTGTTCCTTACACATATATACTGTAGGCAGTATACAGCACATTGCCCACGATTGGTGGAGAATTATTGGCTGTTAAGGAGGAATGATGGAAAACTGAGGATAAATACAGTATTAGGGTTGTTGTTGTTGACCAACCCCGGTCTGCCTGCCTGAACAGACCCATCAACCACAGGCAAGCAACTGCCCATACAGGGCAGTGAATCAATCTTCCCTTGTGGTGGACAGCATCTTGCCACCGTGAGGTTGCAGGGAAGAGTGTGGGGGTTCGGTTCCTTGATGGACGCCGCATTTGTGTCTCTTCACCCAGTGAACATAGGCAACTACATTAGGGCTTACATCGCTCATTATTTGGTCATATGGTTACCATCCATTGTTGTAAATGGTTTACTGAGTTACCGGAAATTATCAGGCTTGTTGCTCAGTGTAGGGCCACCTGAAATGGAGAGAAAAGTAACAAAGGTGACAGGAAGAATGGATGAAATAAGATGAAAAAATCCAGACAAAAAATAAACGATAAAGGTGAAGGTAGACGCAGGCAAAACTGCATCAAGTGTGCGGATGGTGGTCGCCATTACACACCATCAGAGGAAAAGAATGGAAATATGAGGGAGTGGTGTGTGTGAGCTTGAGGAAGGGCAGCCAAATGACAGAGGACAGGGCAACATGAAGTCGATTTGTTTGTGACCACATCATAAGAGATAAGGGCATCTTAAAATACACACACACACACACACACACACACACACACACACACACACACACATATATATATATATATATATATATATATATATATATATATATATATATATATATATATATATATAGATAGATAGATAGATACTTGCAAGCTCAGCTTGACAGCACCAGTAAATTGGCACCTTTTTTTTTTTTTGTTTTTTTTTTTTTTTTTTTAATAGCAAACTCTTACCCACTAGTAACTAAAAGAATCAAACCAGTCTAACGGCCGGGAGTAATCAGACATGTTTGCTACCATATTACCTCTGCTTTATATATGGTTCTTTTAAGTTTCTGGCGTCTTGTTTGTGTGGAATAGCTTTGGAACGAAGAGAAAAGCAACTGCGAAAGTATCATCCCGGAGATACCACGGTGAGTAGTGGTATATGTGATTTAACGCAGCTTGAGTTTATAGCTGTTTGAGAGCTGCTTTTATACATGACGATCTAGAGTGTATTAAATGTGAGACAATCCCATTTAGAGGGATTTTACGGCGTTAATGGGTTCGCCGTGCGGAATGAATGACGCAGAGGTCTGCTGAGACAGAGAGAGAGAGAGAGTGGCGGGGGGCGCAGAGTGGATGACTCATGTGTCCCAGATTAAAGGAGTTAGTTAAAAAAAAAAAAGAAAAAAAAAAAAAAGAAAAGCACGTACAATGAATCAGAATCGAGGCAGCAGTGGAATGAGGAAGAAAGTACAGTATACTTTAGGGGATGATTGATGGTGGAATGAGTCAGAGGCGAGGTACTGAGCTGCATGCCTGTAATCTTGTCATAACAAGGGTGTTTTATGGCAACAGCGTCTACCCTGCCCTGAAACCCGACACGACATCAACACAACCTGCCTGTACGAAGAGTAACGAGAGTTGGTGGGGAAATGAAGGGAAGGGAAGAGAGAGAGAGAGAGAGAGAGAGAGAGAGAGAGAGAGAGAGAGAGAGAGAGAGAGGAAAATGAAATACGTGTTTGGACTTTTTTTTTTTTTTACCACATTCGTACTTTGAACACACTCTGTGCTCTTCATTTGGTTTTCAGTGTTAGTCACTCAGCAGGAACACTTTTATTTATTTTTATTTTTTTTTCTGTCTCCGAACGATTTTAAACTTAAAGGCACTCTATATTGTCGTCAATGCTTTTAATTTTTCCGACTTTAGGCATGCATTAGATACTCCATACTTTAAATCCCAGCAGGTCTTTATATATGCCACAGTCCTTTCCGTCTTACTATTTCAGCACTAATACACACCGTCCATATTGAGTATATGCCAGGGCTTTCTTATTCAGGACTGGTGTAATGGGATTAGCAGGGATTTCTGTATGGTTTGATCTTACTCTGCTACCATACGTTTTAATTTTTTATTCTACTGTAAGTGAAATGCGAAGTATGGGGGAGAGATAGTAGTAGAATGGATGTGGAAAATGTGCAGACTGGCCTGGGAGGAAGGATTGGAAGTCAGGTATAATTATTCCCTTGTACTCGTACAAAGGAAAAGGGGAAAAAGAAGTGTGTGGTAATCATAGGGGCATTTGTCTTCTTAGTATAATAGGAAAAGTGTATGGTAGGATACTTACTGACAGAGTTAGAGAAAGAACAGAGGAATTAGTTGGAGAAGAACAGGGAGGCTTTAGGAAGGGAAGAGGTTGTGTAGATCAGATATTCACTCTTAGATCTTTAGTGGAAAAGTTTCTAGAGAAGGGAAAGAAGTTGTATGCGGCTTTCATGGATTTGGAGATAGCATATGACAGGGTGGATAGACAAGGATTGTGGAAAGTATTAAGAATATATGGAGTAGACGGGAAGTTGCTGAATGCTATGAAGAGTATGTATGATGGTGCTAAGACTGCAGTGCGTGTGGATGGTGAACTGAGTGAATTTTTCTGTTTGAAGGTTGGGTTGAAACAGGGATGTGTCATGTCTCCATGGTTGTTCAATCTGTACATGGATGGGGTAATAAAATAGGTATAAGGTAGGGTAGTGGATGTTGGAGTGGCCCTGGTGAGAGAGGGTAGTGTTTGGAAACTCCCTGTACTGTTGTTTGCAGATGATACTGTGTTGTTGAGTGAAGATGAAGGAGAACTGCAAGGCTTGGTGGATGAGTTTGGGAGAGTGCGTAAGAAACGGAATCTAAAGGTGAATGTAGGGAAGAGTAAAGTGATGGTCTTTGAGAGAGGTGAAGTCAGTGAATGTACAGCGAGGTTGGATGGTGAGGAACTGGAAAATGTGAGTACGTTTAAGTACTTGGGTAGTGTGATGAGTAAGGATGGAGGTTTGGAGGGTGAAGTGCTTGAAAGGGTACAGCAGGGAAGAAAGGTTGCTGGTTCTTTGAAAGCAGTGATAAGAAGCAGGGAAGTGAGCATGGAAGTGAAAAAGTTATTACATGACAGTATTATGATACCAACTCTAACGTATGGAAGTGAAGCTTGGACGTTGTTGGAAGGACATAAGTCAAGAGTGAGAGCAGTGGAAATGAGTTATTTAAGAGGAGCCTGTGGAGTCACATGGAGAGACAGGCTGACAAATGAGGATATAAAGGAGCATTGTGGTGTGGATGTGGATGTGATAGGAAGCGTTAAGAGGAATACACTGAGGTGGTTTGGCCATGTGGAGAGGATGGAGGGTGAAAGACTGCCGATGAGAGTGTATGTGAGTGAGGTGGAGGGGGGAAGAGGGAGGGGGAGGCCGAGGATGAGATGGGGGGATGGGGTGGAGAGGTAAATGAGAGAGAGGGGGGGAGTGAGTTGGGAGCGGGGCAGTGAAATGGCGGGGGACAGGGCGACGTGGAGGCGATTTGTTTGTGGCCACCCCGAACGGGATTGAGGCGTCTGGCAATAGATAGACAGATAGATAGAAGTATAAACAAAAAATGATATTCTTGACCCATGACTGATTCAGCTTAAGAAGCAAAATTCAAGTCCTGCCTTGCACTCCAGTGATTTCCCGTTGTGATTTTGTCTCTTAATTTCCTAGCCATGTGCCGTGAGCTGATGGTGTCGATTCATTAAGAGGTTGCAGAATTTCTCAGATGTGACAGCATCTCTAGCAGCGGCTCTATCCGTCAGCCCCTCACTAACGATTTTCGGACACAAAGCGTATCACTCCCGTACACTTGAATGACCTTAGTAAAGCCACAGCACAATACCGCACATTATTGCACACAACACACCCTACCATCCTCTCACACTACACCACACAAAATCACGCTCCAACACCACACCAGGCAACACAACGCCTAGGGCATTAACCAAAGGACTGGTTGGATCTTATAATGCCACAAAGAAATTAGGCTGGTTATCTAACTTTCATTTGGCAGTCTAACCATTTTTAGGTGGGCATTGATGGTTACTCTCCAGCTTTAGCCTATTTATCCTGTTTATGGATCGAACCCACTATAATTTTAAGGAGGGTTATCCCTTATCTGCGAAATACTTACTTTTGATATATTGTTGTGAAGCGTCTCACATATAGGAGATACCCACGACGAAATAAATGTTAAAATTGCCGTGATTAATGTCTTCACCGAGAGAGCATGGCGTCGTATTCTAAGCAGCTTGCGATGAACGACTTTATTTACCTCATTGGAACTCAGCACAGCCAAAGGAAGTCAATATGATGCTGATGATGATAATGATAATGACGATGGTGATGATAATGATGATGATTACGACGTCGACAAACAATAAACCTCCTACGAGTACATTTGCATTTCTTATCCTGTTTTTAACACAAATCTCTCCTGATGTGAGAGGTGGTGATTTA
>NC_136966.1:18814794-18839794 GCF_032717465.1 Coenobita brevimanus
GTTTGCCATCTAATATTTTGCCACCTACCTGCTACCCTTATATCATATTCCATTTTTCCCTCTCTTTTGCACCACAGTTTAACTCTTGCAAAGTCAGTTAGATACTTTATCATTATATTCTGGTTAACGCTATACGATCTCATTTAGTGTATGCAAGCCAAAGACCCTGAAGAGGTTAAAGTCTACCGAATATACCTTAGGAACGGCAGAGTCCGATTCGTGATTCGCGATTTTGAGATTCTTCATTGAAATTTTTGGGATAAAGACTAATTTTAATAGAGCCTTCCCTTTGTAGAGCCAAAAGTTCAGAGAAGGACGCGTAGTGGCAATCATAATGTCAAACCCTGCACAGCACATTAATTTTAAGAAGTAATAAATTAAAACAGCCACATAAACCCAGAAAGGTCAAAAGCCAGCGGGTCGGGAGTGTGGTGTTTTGCTCCATAATCGTCACTCATGGAGGACCCATCATAACGTTGTCCCCCCGCTGCACCTATACAGGATGCCGCGTCTCACAGTACACAAATACACTTGACAGAAAAGGACTGATGTGGAGTGAAGGGGCATAATACTGGATCGTATTATAAGTGCCTCTGGCGTTTTCGTACTATTTTCTCGCAGATCTAAGCTGCATATTACTTTTCTGTATCCAGTTCGTATAATAATGTAAACAGTGGCAAAATTAAAACGGCCTGAGTAACACGAAAGATAACAGTTAGAATGTGCAAAATAAATATCTAAGGAGGAGGTGCTACAAAACCCGTTATGCCACTTAGAATACAGCCTACAAAATTGGCCAACTACGAGTTTTGGGCCAATTGAAAATTTGGAACATAGACATTGATAATTTACGTAGCATCAGAACTGAAAATTTAAAATATCGACACTGATAATTTACGTAACATCAGAACAGTCTCCATTTAAAATAGAGGAATATTCTGTAAAACTAGCTCTGACATGACGTCAAGTATTTGCTGAACAATTTTATGCTTCGATTTAGTTGTAAATTCAGTGCAATGTCGAACATCAAGCATCTTCGCAAAGTGTTTGAAAAAGTACTTATTATTTTCCTTATTGTACGGCTAAGTGGAAGCGTAACATTATTCAAGAAGTACTTGATATGTCAAAACTATTTTCAGAAATTATCAGTCTACTTAAATCGCGAGATATCGCGATACTACGAAAATTATCAGTGTCTGTATTTAGAACTTTCTTGTATCCCAAATTCTCAACTGGCCATTTGTACCCTAACTTCCTATGTGCTGCGGTGCACTGCTTAAGAGCCCGCACCAAACCTTCAGTGTATCTTTCAGCGCAGCCGTTCTCAGACAATACCAAAATATACACACACAAGGTATCTAATTTCTGATGGAGAGAGAGAGAGAGAGAGAGAGAGAGAGAGAGAGGAACTTAAGGAAAGAGCTGAAAATAGAGTTGGAAGTGCAATAACTGGAGAGGTGGGTAACATAACCGAGCTGTAATGACCTTTTTAAACTTCCCCGGTGAAGTGGTGTAGCTGAGGTTATATTCTTGTGTGTGGCAGTGTATGTGAGCCGAATATACTGTAGAGTCAGTCTAGTAGTCTGGGGAAGTGTTTTGCCAGCCCTTTCCGCCAATGGGTGATAGACAAAAAAGAAAAAAAAAAAAGAAAAAGAAAGTAAAAAGAAAAGAAATCACAAAAACACTCCTTAAACTGAGAGCGCAATAGTGTATAAAGCCAACAGATTTTGACCGTCATTCATCAAAGCATCCTTGCTATTGGAGCTGCTTCCCACATTATATAGGAGGTAGTCATCAACGATAGGGAGGTCAGACATATTCAGTCTTCGTCACAAGCTTCACAAATTATCATCAGAATTTGCGAGCGGTTATCATAAGTGTAATAAAATATTATTACATGCCCAGTTCGTTAGGTTAAAACATAAAAACTGTTAGTGGGATATTGGTATGTAAGCTAGAGTTTGATAGAGAACAGTAATCTGAAATCATTTTCACAAATATAAATGCAAGCGTTTTATCCTAGTGAATATAAGGAACATGATACGGTTAAAGGCAGCAGGCACCTAAAGGGATGCCCAGACAGCATAGCGACGCAGCAGATACCTAAAAGGAGGACCAGACAGCACAGCGTGGCCGAACAGCAACTTTGACCCTGACTCGTGACCTTGAGCTTTGATCGATCTTCACAATAATTGAAGTACTTGTCACCTCCACACAAAGTATGCGACAGTTTTGATCGAAATTGTACCAGGCACTGCTTAAATTCTTAGTTTATGTACATACATACATACATACATACATACATACATACATACATGCACCAGTCGAGCAGGGCAGTACTCCCGAGGTGGATGGAAAGCTGATGACAGGGAGTGCTGGAGCTCCCGTTTCATCAGCCCTCAGGACTAGTTCCTGACCATCCCCCTTTGCTGAACTTTTTCAGTGTCTCAGTTACACAGAGAGTAGGCCAGCATGCTCTCCAGTACAAATTTCTCTACCTATCTTCACCAAACTACATGCACAGTACACGCTACACTTCCTATTCAAAATTTAACAATAATGGCGTCTCTTCATCAAGCCTCGGAGTCCCCAGGGGAAGGGGACCATAAATGCCCCCACCATCCGCCCCTCTCTCGGTGACGACTCGAGGTGCCTGGAACCACTGTCTGACTCTCTTCTTCTTCATTTCTGCAACATTCGCGGCCTTTCATCTAACTTTCGCTCTGTTGAGCACCACCTCTCCTCCTCTAAACCTCACCTTCTTTTTCTAACGGAGACTCAGCTGTCTGAGGCAACTGACAGCAAACCCTTTTCTGTATCCTCCTACTTTCTCTATACTCATTTCAAAGCCAAAGGTGGCTGTTGTGTATATATACGCAACGACTTATCTTGCTCTCGTGTTCCTGAACTCGATTCTTCTGAATTCTCTACACTCTGGCTTCAGTTTTCCTGTCATTCTCTAACTAAATATATCTGTGCTGTTTACTTATCCCCTAATTCTACTAACTATCAAAAATTCTTCGACAATCTTACTTCTACAATGGAACACATTCTATCCATTTCTCCTTTCTCTGAAATCTCCATTCTAGGAGATTTCAATGTTCACCACCACCTTTGGCTCTCCTCTCCTTTCACGGATCCATCTGGTGAACAAGCCTACATCTTTTCTATCCTTAATGACCTAGAGCAGCTTGTACAGCACCCTACCTGTATCCCTGACCGCCTTGGAGAGAGCTCCAACATTCTTGACCTCTTCCTCACAACTAATCCTTCTGCTTACTCTGTTAATCTTTTCTCTCCGTTGGGCTCCTCCGATCACAACCTTATTACCTTAACCTGTCCTATCACTCTGGTACGGCCTGTGGACCCTCCAGGGAAACTTCGTCTGTGGCATTTTGGAGCCGCGGACTGGGAGGCCCTCAGGCAGTACTTCTTTGATTTTCCCTGGAATGATTATTGCTTCCATGGCCGGGAGCCATCTGAGTGTGCCTTGCGCATTACGGAGGTTATTCTCTCGGGCATGGAAGCATACATTCCTTTCTCATATCCTTTGACTAACACAAGAAAGCCTTGGTTTAATCACGCTTGTTCTAATGCTGTCCGCAACAAGGAGAGGGCCTACAAAAGGCACCGGAGCCAACCCACCCCTGAATCACATCATCTTTACGTTTCTGCCCGAAATCGTGCTAAGTCTGTTCTTCGCTCTACTAAAACTAATTTCATCCATACTAAATGCTCTAAACTCTCCAACTCGAATTCTTCCCGCTCCTTCTGGCACATTGCCAAAAATCTTTCTAACAACTTTACCTCATCATCCTTCCCTCCTCTTTTCTACTCTGATGGTTCTGTAGCTATTTCTTTTACTGATAAAGCAGATCTCTTCGCACAGACTTTCTCCTCCAATTCCACCTTAGACGATTCCGGTGCTGTTCCTCCATCACTTCCCCCCTCTGACTTCCTCATGGCAGACATTAAAATTTCTTCAGTTGATGTATTTTCTGCCATCACTGGCCTCAGTACTAACAAGGCATATGGGCCTGATGGGGTCCCTCCTGTTGTTCTCAAGAACTGTGCTTCTGTGCTTACACCCTGCCTAGGCAAACTCTTTCGCCTTTGCTGTCAACTTGTACCTTTCCTTCTTGCTGGAAGTTTGCTCTCATTCAGCCAGTCCCAAAGAAGGGTGACCACTCCCAACCTTCCAACTATCGTCCAATTGCTTTAACGTCCTGTATTTCAAAAGTTTTCGAGTCAATTCTCAATAGAAAAATTTTAAGGCATCTTTCCTATCACAACCTTCTTTCCAATCGTCAGTATGGGTTCCGTCAGGGACACTCCACTGGCGATCTTCTCACCTACCTTTCAGACTCCTGGTCATCCTCCTTTCGGGACTTTGGCGAAAGCTTTGCCATTGCACTTGACATCTCAAAGGCTTTTGATCGAGTCTGGCATAAATCTTTAATTTCGAAACTGCCCTCCTACGGTTTCTATCCTTCTATCTGTGCCTTCATCGCTAGCTTCCTTTCTGGTTGTTCTATAGCCGCTGTTGTAGACGGCCATCGTTCTTCTCCTAGATTTATCAACAGTGGTGTTCCTCAGGGCTCTGTCCTATCACCAACTCTCTTCCTTTTATTCATCAATGATCTTCTAAGCTGTACATCTAACTCTATCCACTCATACAAGATGACTCCACCCTTCACCTTTCCATTCGGTTCCCGCAACGCCCATCTCAACAGTTACTTCAGCAAACAAGGGATGAGGCTATGGCACACCTAATGTCTAACTTGGCTCGTATCTCTGACTGGGGTAAAAATAATATGGTTGTTTTTAATGCATCTAAGACTCAGTTCTTACACCTATCAACCCGACAAAATCTTCCACAGGTATACCCACTGTTTTATAATATTCAGCTTAATCCTGTATCATCCTTGAACATGCTTGGGGTTTCATTTACTCGGGACTTATCTTGGAAAGATCATATTACATCTCTTGTAAAATCTGCTTCCAAGAGATTGGGTGTGCTAAGCCGACTCCGCTCTTTCTTTACCCCTGCACAATTGTTGACTCTATACAGGGGTTTTATCCGCCCCTGTGTGGAGTACAACTCTCATGTGTGGGGAGGCTCCCCACATACAGCTCTTCTCAATAGGGTGGAGTCAAAGGCTTTTCGTCTCATTAACTCTCCTCCTCTTACTGACTCCCTTCAACCTCTGTCTCTTCGCCGCACTGTTGCATCTTTATCTCTTTTCTATCGCTACTTTAATGGTCACTGCTCCTCTGAACTGTCTGCTTGCATTCATCCACCTTTACGACGGGCGCGTAGCACCCGTCTGGCAGCAAACTCTAATCCCTTTTCTGTCCAACTCTCTAATGCAAGAGTTAACCCTTACTCCCAGTCTTTCATTTATGCAACAGGTCAGCTCTGGAACTGTCTCTCTCTGTCTGTATTTCCTGCTGCCTATGATCTCCAGTCTTTTAAACGCAGTGTGTCCAGGGATCTCAAAATGATCGGATCTTGAATTTGGCTCTCTATTGTATATTATTTTTCTCTTGGAAGGAACTGTACTGCGGGCTCATTGCCTTTGGTTCCTTCTTCCTCGCATAAAAAAAAAATCATACATACAGTACATACTTGCATACACATACATACAAGGTTCATACATAAATACATATATACAATCATGCAGACACATACATGCACTCTATACATACATACAACACACATACATACGTGCATATATTATATATATATATATATATATATATATATATATATATATATATATATATATATATATATATATATATATATATATATATATATATATATAGTATATATATATATATATATATATATATATATATATATATATATATATATATATATATATATATGGAGGGAGAGTAAGAAATTGTTTTGGAAGGAGGTAAAGAAAGTAAGGCAGTGTGAAAGGGGAAATAGTAGGGGAGTGAAAGATAGGAATAATAGATTGTTGGTGGAGAAGAGAGAGAAATTGAGGAGATGTAAAAAGCACTTTGAGGATTTGTTGAATGTAGAGAGGGAGAGCAGTGTGAGTATAAGTGGTTGGGGAATGGCTGGGAGAAGAAGAGATGAGAGGAGGGAGGAAGAGATCAGTAGGGCGGAAGTAGTGGAAGCGATGAAGAAGATTAAGTTGGGAAAAGCCCCAGGAATTGATGGAGTGTGTGGTGAAATGCTTAGGTATGGGGGTGAGATTGTTGTGGAGTGGATATGGAAGTTGTGTAGATTGGCCTGGGAAGAGGGAAGGGTTCCAGAGGACTGGAAATCAGGTATAATTGTTCCTTTATGCAAAGGAAAAGGGGAGAGAGAAGAATGTGGTAACCATAGGGGTATTTGCCTCCTTGGTGTGAGTGGTAAAACATATGGTAGAATACTCATTGATAGGGTTAGGCATATGACAGAGGAGCTAGTTGGAGAAAAACAAGGGGGATTTAGGAAGGGAAAAGGGTGTGTAGATCAGATATTTGTTCTAAGATGTTTAGTGGAGAAGTGTCTAGAGAAGGGAAGGAAAGTGTATGCTGCCTTCATGGACTTGGAGAAAGCTTATGACAGAATAGATAGGCAAGGTATGTGGAAGGTATTAAGAATATATGGAGTGGAGAGGAAATTATTGAGTGCTGTGAAGAGTATGTACGAGGGAGCTAGGGCTACGGTGCGAGTGGATGGTAAACTGAGTGAGATCTTTGATCTCAATGAGGGACTGAAACAGGGTTGTGTGATGTCTCCATGGCTGTTTAATATATACATGGATGGGGTTGTAAAGGAGGTGCAAGGTAGGGCAGTGGATGTGGGGGTGGCTCTAATGAATGAGGGTGAGATTTGGAAGATTCCGGTGTTGCTGTTTGCTGATGATACAGTATTGTTGAGTGAAGATGAATGGGAGTTGCAAGGTTTGGTGAATGAATTTGGGACAGTGTGTAGGAGAAGGAATTTGAAAGTTAATGTAAACAAAAGTAAAGTTATGGTGTTTGAGAGGAACGAAGTCACAAAGTGTGCAGTGAGGTTGGATGGTGAGGATATGGAGAATGTGAGTGCATTCAAGTACTTGGGTAGTGTGATGAGTAAGGATGGAACTTTGGGGGATGAAGTGCGTGAAAGGGTACAGCAGGGAAGGAAAGTTGTTGGTACACTAAAACCAGTGATAAAAAATAGGGAGGTGAGTATGGAAGTTAAGAAGTCACTGCATGATAGTATTGTGATCCCTACCCTGACGTATGGAAGCGAGGCGTGAACCTTGCAAGAGGGGAACAAGTCAAGAGTGAGAGCAGTGGAAATGAGTTACTTGAGAGGAGCATGTGGAGTGACGTGGAGGGACAGGTTGACGAATGAATAAGTGAAGGAACGTTGTGGGATGGATGTGGATGTGGTTGAGAAGATTAGGAGAAATACACTGAGGTGGTTTGGACATGTGAAGAGAATGGAGAATGAAAGACTGACTAAGAGGGTGTATGTAGGTGAGGTGGAGGGAGGGAGAGGGAGGGGTAGACCGAGGATGAGGTGGAGGGATGGAGTAGGGAGGTATATGAGGGAGGGGGGTGAGTTGGGGGAGGGTAGTCAAATGGTGGGTGACAGAGCGACTTGGAGGCGTTTTGTGTGCGGCCACCCTTTGCGGGATTAGGGCGTCAGGCTATATATATATATATATATATACAGTATATACAGTATATGTATATATATATAATATATATATATACAGTATATATATATAATATATATATATACAGTATATATATATATATATATATATATATATATATATATATATATATATATATATATATATATATATAAGAACGTGCAAACATATATGCATGCATATATACATACATATATGCAAACATATAAACATACATACATGCATACATAATTATGTGCATGCATATGTATGCTCACATGCAAATATATATACATACATATATGCATAAGCTCATGAAAACATATATACATACATATGTGCATACATACATGCATGCATATACGTATATATTTTTCAGTTTTGAGAACAATCAATCAGAGTTTAAGGTCACAGGGCAATGTCAAGTTTTCGGCTCTTTAACAAAAAAGTCATTCAATTAGGATCTAAGCTGGTGGAATGCAGGAACGATTTAGTGTCAAAGACTGTGTTGCTTGATTTTGAGAACAATAGAGCAAAGGTCAGGGTCACAGTTCAAGGTCAGCTTAAACAATTTTAATCCAGTTTGAGCCAAACGTAGTGAAGAGGTTCATGGTCAGATAAGGATGAATTGATTCAAGTCTGAGAACAATCAGTGAAAGGTCACGGTCATAGAGCTAGGTAAAAAATTTGGGCATATATAGCTCACACGGCGTGGGTGTTGCGCTGTCTCATTCCTCCTCGTTATTTTCTCTCAAATATTTTATTCACCTCGAGGGAGACTTTATGAACTGGAGCGGGTTAGTTAGAGTCTTCATGAATCTCTTCACTAGCATGATTCTCTCACGCTGAAAAACTTGCAAAAACTTTCGGAGTGTTCATACACAGAGGTTTTAAACAATTAGTAAAAAGTATAAAAGATATTTATAAATTGTATGAAGATGTAGGGATGGCAGAGCGCCCAAAACAATCTGAATAGGGTCGAGGCGGTAAAACTATATATATTTCTTCCCTATGTATTTTTACCACAGTATGCGCCATCAGGCTATGTTTTAACGTAATTGAACCTAAAATTATGCAGTGTACAAAAGCATCACACACACACACACACACACACACACACACATATATATATATATATATATATATATATATATATATATATATATATATATATATATATATATATATATATATATATATATATATATATATATATATATATATATATATATATATATATATATATATATATATATGATGGGCTTACATGTCGTTTTACTGGCTACACCTTGTTCCGATGGCTTTGGGCCTACTGCCAGACCCTACATCATCCATTTATTAGGTATATTTATATATACTTCTGTATGTATACCTATATTTTAATCTGTCTGTAAAAGTCTGTTGAAATGGTTTTCAATCTCCCTTCCTTTCCTGCTCATCTACGGCATCAGACCAACTTAGCCTCAGCTGGTAGCAATTAGGAGAGTGACGGCCGAGTTATGACTGCTAAAACCCAGGGCAGGGAAGTGCCAGCAGGTAAATTAAGTGGCCCCACGAAATGGTACACTGGCAAAAAGGGAGGAGTGAGGGGAACACGAAGACTGAAAGTTGATTTTGATCAGCTGTAAAGAGATAAGGAAATAAAAATAGATTATAATGAATGAAAAACTGATGGCGACATCTTTAAAAGGAAACCCAGAAAAGATCAGACATATAATATCGTAAGCTTTAAGAGGATAACGAAGTGTGCTGACCCATAGAATATGAAGTCTTTTTCTCACTAATATCTAGGCCGGCAGCGATGAAGGAATGGGAACCGGAAATCACAAAATGTGGACAACTATCGGGAGAATCTTTAAAAAAAAAAAAAAAAAAAAAAAAATCGACCTCATACCCTCCTACACAACAAAGTTTATAAAATTCTCTGCGTCATCTCACAGGCCTACAGATTCACCCAAACATGTGCATCGTAATGCCTGTGGGATAGAGAACCTTCTGTCCACTGCAAGGCTGAAAGTGTGTGTGTGTGTGTGTGTGTGTGTGTGTGTGTGTGTGTGTGTGAGAGAGAGAGAGAGAGAGAGAGAGGGAGAGAGAAAGCAGCCGTGTCATGTGCTTCTCCATACTTAAATTCATTCATTTGTTTCGGTCTTATCAAGTCTTTTGCTTCGTCAACTTCCCTACTTCGCTTCTTACATATTTGCATACCATATCCCTCCATCCTCTTAAAGGTCTTGCATTTCTCTTCAGCCTTAAACTCCTTCGCATACCTTTTTCACCACCCCATATGTATACAGTGTTGACCAATAACAAAAACATGTGGTGATCAATATCACACACACACACACACACACACACACACACACACACACACACACACACACACACACACACACACACACACACACACACACATACACACACACACACAGAGCAGACTCAAAAGCAAACACGTACGCACACAAAAATATACCAAGATAAAAGAGTGTATACACAAAACAGACAGACAGACAGACAGACAGACAGACACACACACACACACACACACACACACACACACACACACACACACATGCACACGGAGAGCTGGACATGACAGCACCATTTGTTTACAAAGATAGTGTGAGGACATACACATATATACACATTGACACAAGAATACATACGAAAGTACCAAAAGAGAGCACACACATATACAGGACTCATACAGATAACAGCAATACACCCCCCCCCCTACACACACACAATAAGAAGTACAGTGGATGCAGTGAGAGCAGAAGGGGTAAGATTGTGTGAGTGGAGTGAGACTTAAGCAAGATAACACAAAGGGGCTGGCATGCAGTAGATAGGGAATAGAGGAACAAGAGGATGAGGTAAGCAAGAGACCATATTCCAGTCAGCTTAGGCGTCTCTCGAATACTTTTTCCCTGGTATTTTATTTCTGCATTTGATCTCTCAGTATGTTTTTTAATGTTATATACTCAATCTACGTCAATATAACATAGACGTATTACCATAAAGTAGATTGAAATGGTGTGATAATGGTATAAAGAATAAATCGCAAAGGAAAAGGTCTTCTCTTAAATTCACGAGAATACGAACCAAGGACTGGGGTTGGAGGAAGAGGGAATGGATGAGAAGGCGTGGGGTGACTCAGTGTCTCTGTCGCTTTGGCACTGGCATCACATTAGCTTGTCGCTCTGAAGTGAGTCCGAGCACTGCTGACTGATACCGAGTTTGTGTGATTTGCTCTCCAAGTTCACGCAAAACATTTCTTCCAAATACATGCCAAACGGTGGAGGGAAAAAATCATGATCTGTTCACTACTAAATCACTGAAAGGGACTGAAAGGGAAAAGGGAGGATGGGATGACGGTTGAAGGGATGTGCAGAAGGGCAGGGAACAAGAACGAGGGCGCGAAAAGTAATGGGTATGGCAAGAGAGAAGATGTAGGTGGGGAGAGACAGAAGGATGCGGAGAAGGCGAAAGAGAATGAATTTGTGCATGAAGATTAGGAGGTGGGAGAGCGATGAGTCAATAATTATAATTTTAGTCCTGTTTCGAAGTGAGTCTATTCAACACTTTGGACCAGTCCAAGAACATACAGAGTGCCGACTGATAAGATATGAGATGGAGGAGAGAGGTAGAAGATTGTGGTGAGGACTGAAGGGGTGCAGAAAGGTGAAGCGGATATACGGGGCAGCGAAAGAGAGGACAGTGAATGGGGACAGTCGTAAAGGTGTGCTAAACGCGGAATATAAGGGACTGTATAGATGGGTGAGGGGGTGAAGGTGGAATGGGTGTGTATTGGAGTGAGAAATTGATGTCAAGGAGGGTGCACAGAGGGGAAAGAGAGAGAGAGAGAGAGAGAGAGAGAGAGAGAGAGTAGAGGAGTAGGGGGTGGGATACTAGTGGAAGGGGTTGGTATTGTTGAGTGGTGAGAAGATTAGAGGCATGAGGAGGTGAGGCAAAAAAAAAAAAAAGTATGTAGAGAGGTTAGTGGGTAAGTAAAGGGATGTGGGGTGGAGGGGTATGTGGTTCAACGGATGAGGGTGATAACGCAAAGGGCAGGACTGTCTGGGATCATTACTCTTACCGACACAACCAAACATACAACCAGAAGGCTGGGTGGATGGAATGAAGAGATGTGTGTGTGTGTGTGTGTGTGTGTGTGTGTGTGTGTGTGTGTGTGTGTGTGTGTGTGTGTGTGTGTGTGTGTGTGTGTGTGTGTGTGTGTGAGTGTGGGTGTGGGTGTGTAGGTGAGAGAGAGAGAGAGAGAGAGAGAGAGAGAGATTACATAGAAAAGTGAAGGAATTATAAGAACAGTATAACCTGCTTTTCCACATCCCCCCAGAAATAAAGATTAATATTTTTTTCTCGACCTTACCAAACACGTTTCCGGCCTTCCAATATACAGCCGTCAGCAGAAGTTCGCTGACAGTCCTCTGCCAGCAGTATGTCCATTCTGCCATATTTCTCTCTCCCCAAACAACAGGGAATCCCCTTTCCTTTTCATACTCCCTTGCTGTGTGCTTCGTATTACTGTCACATAAAATAAAATATTTCACGTAACACCTTCCACTGCACAGTGGGTAGAGAAATGTCGGCCAACTTTTGCCCTTGGCTGTACACTTGATGTCATCATGTGGCAGTATCTATCTATCTATCTGTACCAGTCACTCAATCACCTAACAGTCGATCAATTTGTATCTGTCGATCTGTCTACCTACCTGTCTGTATTTCTTTCTGTGTGTTTCTATCTCCTTGTCTGTCTGCCTGTCTGTTTCTGTAAACTAATCTATCATATATGTATTTATCTATTTTCCTGTCCGAACTTTGTCTGCCTGTTTGTGTGCCTGTCTGTTTTGTATATATCTGCTTCATGTTTATCTGTCTTATCTGTCTCTCTCTATGAGTCTGGTAGTCAATTTGTTTCTTAATACATATCAGGTGAAGGTAACCACTACTTTCTAATATAGTATGTTAATAACAATAATTTTCTTACATTGCTTTGAGATAATTATATTCTGTTCTACACATCTTCCATGACTTCCATGAAATTCGTGCCGCAGTCTCATTTAACTGGCTCTCCTTCTTCCAGTTTTCACCTCCCTCTTACTCTCTTCATTTCAATACTCTTTCCTTTGTATTCATATCCTCTTTGTGTTCTCTCTCTGTTTTTTCTGATGCGTCTTTATATCTCCCTGTCTCTAATTCTTTAGTTTACCCGTACCTCTGTTACTCTGCCTTTATCCCCTCTCTCTCTCCTTCTCCCACGGTCTTGGTGATCTGCATTCCTCTGATACTGATACCTGGATGAGTCTCTCTCTCTCTCTCTCTCTCTCTCTCTCTCTCTCTCAAGCTCTGCTCATTTCTTCTTTTTCTTCCAATTACCCTACATCTTATTCTGTCCTTTCTCCCTTCTGTCTTTCCTTCAGTTCTCGTCCTTTTTCTCCTCCCTTCTCTCCATCATTTAACTTCCTCCCCCTCCCCCTTCTTCCATTTTCCTTCTCTCTCGCCACTGTATTATTCTTGTCCTTCCTACCAGCCTTTTTCCCTCAGCTCCCTTCTTTTCTTCCATTACCATTTTCCCACTCTTCCCCTCTTTTCCTCTCTCCATACTTATTCTCTGCTCGTTCTCCCCTCCCACCACTTCTCCTCTTTCAGTTTTCTTCCTTCCCACATTTTTACAGTGGTTTCCTCTCCTTGACTCACTCCTGTTCGAACACCTGAACTATTTAATCCCACGTAACATCAATTCATTTTATTCAACTGATGGCGAATATAGGAGAGTGGGAGTGGTAATACTGTCACTGTCAACCCGCACTAGTTCGGGATAACTTGAGTATTTTAATTCCTGCAAATAGCACACTATCTTATGAAGTTGTTACTGTCTTATAAGAGCCAGAACATGGGCATTCTATCCATCTCTTCATTCTTTCCACTTAACTCCGCTTCTCCTCTTCCTTTCCTTTGTCCATTTTTCTCTTCGTACTCGTTCCTCCTATACATTCCTCACGTTGGCATATTTCCCCTTATTCCTTTTTATGCTCCATCTCTTCCTTCACTTCTGCCCTTCCTATCTCTTTCACTTTTTTCCATCTAACTTTTCGTTCTCTTCCACTCTTTCTTTTCCACCCTTCTCCATTCACTTCTCCATCCTCTCTCTCCATCCTTTCCTATCATTTTTACTTCTCCCGCGTTTCTCTCTCTCTCTCTCTCTCTCTCTGCAAATCCTTGTATTTGCCTACCTTTTTCCTCCATAACCTTCTTCAACCTTACTTTTCCCTCTTTATGCTTTATTATCTTCCTTCCTTTCCTTCATTTCATCCTCCCTCCATAATTCCATTGCCTTTCCTTCCTCCCTCCATAATTTCAGTGTATTTCTTTCTCCCTCCATAATGTCAGTGCCTTTTCTTCTTCCCTCTTTTCTCCACTATTTACTTATTACTGTTTACCCTCATCCCCTCTTTGTTTCTCCTTCTTCTATCCCTTTATTTCTCAGAACCATTTTATGCTTCCCTCTATTTCCTTTTTTTTTTTTTTTTTTTGCATCGCTTCCCACACCATGCATTTTATGACCCAGCTTATAACGTTTTAAAATTTCTTTTAAAGTTTTCTTCCTTCATTCCCACATAAACTGATCGTTCTTTCCCCTTCATTCTTCCTTATTTCCCTTTTAAATATATATTTGTGTTGCTTTCTTTTGTGTAGTATGGATGTACTTTTATCATATATTAATACTTATAACATTTCTGCCAAAATCTCTCTCTCTGTATGTGTGTGTGTGTGTGTGTGTGTGTGTGTGTGTGTGTGTGTGTGTGTGTGTGTGTGTGTGTGGGCGTGTTGTTGTTACCATTCGTTCCTCGTATTCTGTGTTGACTCATGCACGCTTACCCTATAATTACATTGTTTCTGTTCCCTTGTCTCTTCTTTACTACCCTCTCATATTATCATCCTTTCGTAAGCGTTTATGAGACACCCGACACCTTCCCCTCACTCTTCGTCTCTCCTTCTCCTTCTCTCTTTCCGTACAAGCCCACCTACTCTCTTCCTTTTCCTTAAAACAGTAAATTCATTGGGTGGTTAGGAGAAGGGTAGAATGGACACTTCACAGACAGTGCAACAGGAGGTAGTGGTAGCAGACAGTGTTAAGGTGTAGGGTAAGAAAAGAATAAGATGTATACAAAACACAGACGGTGAAACAGAACATAGTGGAAGCAGACAGTGGTAAGGTGTAGGTTAGCAAGAGATTGGGAGGCAGAGACGGTGAACCAGAGGGTAATGGTGATATACTGTACAGAGGTATAGTATGGGTTAGGTGTAGGATAAGAATGATATAAGACGCATATAGTGAAACAGAGGACAGCGGTACTAGACAGTGGTAGGAAACAGGCTTGATTATTTGACTACAGTGATCAAGAGCTAGTTTGTGAGTGTCTGCCCCACAAACTCGTTGGGAGCCACTCTGAGACTCAGACCCTCGCCCAGTGGATTCTAAGAACTTGAAGACAGTACACCTCTCCTTTTCCCACTGCTTATCCCTCCTCTCCCCATCCCTTCTCTTCCTCCCTCCCTCCCTCCCTGCCTATACCTCTCCTCATGCTATCTTCCTCTTTCCTAGTCCCTTTCGTTTTCCTCTATTCCTCCTCGTTTTCCTTCCTTTTACCTCTTCCTCCTTTTTCCTTTCTTTCTCTCTCTCTCTCTCTCTCTCTCTCTCTCTCTCTCTCCCCGATCTACCAGCACCCCCTATGATCAATGTCTGGTTTTGTAAATTGAGTCAATGTTTAAAATGAGAGAGAGAGAGAGAGAGTGACTGGGATGGGGATGAGGGCGGGTGGTGTGAAGTGGAGGAATTATGCAAATCAGCCACTCAGCCTCAATTAGGAGAACGTTTCAGAATCTCCACACCAGCACGCTCAAGGCAGCATATTCACTGGGATGCTGGTACGGCCTCGCAAGAATACGGCAGAACATCCATTATCCAAATTTCTAATAATACAGCTTGATTATCTAAACACTTGATTACATAATCGCTTGATTGTTGAGTATGTGATTCATCGATAGACGTCCAAAGTGAGGCAACAGCTCTCACTTAAAGCATTTGTTTTGCAGTAAGTGCCTCTTATTTCGTTCCACTTAGTACCGGTACCTCGCTTCATAGAATTTGGCCCGTATTTTAAGTGGCTTCTGAGATTTCCCAGTGCCTCTTCCCTAACGACTTACACAGCACATTACTCATCAGTAACGTCTTTCACAGTTTTCTGTAATGAGCGCTATATCGACACTATAGAGACTTAAACGCATAGAAGACAGCGTAAAAGGGTAAAATCTAAGATAAATCACTTAGGAAGAGGTGAACGAAGCCGCCTATACGGTACAGTACCACTTACGATACGGGGCTTCATGTTTAGTGCGTGATAGGGAATGAAGCAAACAGGATGCGTGGGTCTTTCAGTGCAATGGCCACATAATGCATCACACCAAAGTTATTTATAAATATGATTATCCAATAGTCAGGTTGTCCAAAATCCTAATTAGCTCGGAACTTCCATCTCCAGGCTTCTTATTATCCAAGTACACAATTATCCAGGGTATGATTATAGCCACATCTTGTCCACACACACACACACACACACACACACACACACACACAAGAGACTTCAATCACTCCCGTTTGAATATTATTCTCAGTTGTATTACACCAAAGTAAAGATCAACATGTTTATTTATACTTACCTGTTAATGTCATATTTGTTAAGTGCAGTTTTTTCCATCTTGTGTTTCTAGATACTGTCATGAATGTGTTACATATCTTTCTCATCCGTCTTTCTTTACATGTCTCATCATCACCTGTGATATTTCTCTCTCTCTCTCTCTCTCTCAATCATCTGGCTCCTTCAGTCACTTCTATCCCTTCGAATACCCAACCGTATTTTTTTATTCTTTTCCTCATTTTTTTTTGTCTGCCCCCCTCTCTCTCTCTCTCTCTCTCTCTCTCTCATATATATATATATATATATATATATATATATATATATATAATAGGTGCGTCACGGTTACATGGTAAAAATTATTTTTTCATAAGATATTTTGAGCATCTTGTCAGTCGATCCCACTTCATCAGAAAAGTATCCTCTGGATGTTCCAATCCATTCCCAAAAAGCATATGGGTCGCGCAACGCTTATGATTTTTTTTTTTTTTTTGTCCAAAGAACTTGACAAATGTCGTTGATTTTCACAGCAACGACTAACCATGTATGTATCCATGTGTACATTTTCACACATGTTTCGTTCATGTTTGCTTTAGTGTATATCTTCTAATTTACATAACTTCACAGAATCGTATTCTACCCTCCCGGCCTACTCTAGTAAGTCCTCCTTATTAGGTGTTTTTGGGTGCTGCTCTTCGACTATCTTGAGCATACATTGCATCTGATCCTCCCTTCTTGTCGCTCCTGGGCTCGGGAATTCTGTGATCACTGAAACGCCACGCTCAGCAGTATCGTTGATTACCATGAAGCTATCCACGCGTGCCTTTCCAGCCATGTACAAGTCCGATTCCGGCCATTGCTGTGATTTGTCCGATAAGAATTCAGAGCCAGTTTCCAGTATGATGAATATTTCCTAGGTGTTGATGGTGAACAGCACTGGAAAGGTTACTCCAGCAGCATCTGCAGGAGCAACACGGTGTCAAGGTCTGTCTTGACTGCACTGTGTCCATAATTGCAACCATTTTTCATTTATCATCAAAAGAGACACCTTCGTCAAAAACTGACAAGCCAACTGTCATTTCCGACAAGTACCACAGGTGCATTCCAAACGCCTTAATGGCTGCGACTCTGATGACAGCATTCTGTTGAAGCGGAAGTTTCTGCAATAAAGTAAGGTCCATTCGTGGAGCAGCGGAAGGTTTGTCAGCAGTGAACCAAGCTCGATCGTGGCGCTGGACGACCACCAATCACAGGTCGCCGATACTATTCCAGAAACTGTCCGTTGGGTTTTGTCTGCGATTGGAGGACTGGCGATAGTCTCTCGCTTCAGTATACTGGTGTCTGAATAGCCACAGCTTTAAAGCACAAATGGCCTTCGTCATCCATTTGGCTCCATGGAGTGCTCCTGAAACCCTGAAAGAAACAGTGGGGCGTCCATTAGGTACTTCTCTCTAAACACCACTGCCAACTCGAGTGGTTGCTCATAATGAGCTCGAGGCTGCTGAACGCGGAATTGTTGCTCAGCGAATGTTAAGACCTCGTCTCGCCATGGTTCATCCGCCAATCTCATTCTTTCATCTTCCAGAACAATTTGGAACTCATTCTGACTAGTCCCTGGCCAGAACCCCCTAAATTCAACGAAGAAACAAATGTTTAGACTTCTTGGTTTTTCTAGAGCCAAGCAATTGAACACTGCCACCAGCACGAAAGCAAAAATGTGATGTCTGCAAGCCAGTTGTAGAAGATTCCTTTGCAGCATCTGTTCAATCCTCAGGCACACTCCGGCTTTCCTCCAAGATTTCACTGCTGTTGTATCAAGGCACAGGAACTTGATACGATCCTCACGTTCCATTCTTTTAGGACTGCTCAAATAACCGCTGCTGTTGGTTCTGCTTTCCCATCAACGAGTTTGGGGACTGCCAAAAGTTTCGTTACTGCTTCACCAGGGACAAAATCGATAAACGATCAACCACATCCCGACCAGTCAAGTCAGACATGAGTTTACCATCCCAGTGGAGAGTGAGAGGAACAGTGGAACAAAATTTTAGTCTGTTCTACAGCCAAAGGTGGAAGATGAGCTTTCTGTTCCGTCCTCATAGAGCTTGTGCTGCTTGCCAGCTTATTATTATCGTAGCCAAGATGGGATGCAAAAGGTATAAGGATATGAACTGATCTCCATTCACTGACTTGAGTCCTGAGAGCCGAAGCCACCTGACCACTGACAACCGCAATACTTTGGGACCGTTTGGCAGATGGTCCTGGTTTGTGGAGAGCTGATGGCACGAATGAACCTTCACTGTCTGACTCGGAACTGCTAGAGCTAGACGAAGGTTCAAGCTCCACCTTTCTAGACAAGGCTGCTTTTTCTTCTGTGGATAGCGTCTTCCGTTTTTTGCGGTTCTCCTGTTGTTTATCCTTTGTTCTTTTTGCCTGCACTAGTTTTCGTCAACTACGGTCATGATTCCTGGTAGGCTGAACAATGAGAAAAGCCCGATCCATCGTCATGCAGAGTGAGTCACGGTGGGAAATATTAAAAAGCTGGTGTAGTTTTTCGGACCGTTTCCTGTTTTCTAATAGTTTCCCTGAGTTTCTAGTGTTGTCTCTCTTCAACTTCGTGTGCTCAGCGTGTAACTTTCTAACCTTTACTAGAAGATGGCAGTAATTAATAACTGGAATCTTGGCTTTATCCGAGATTTTTGCCACTTGTTTCGCTCTGAAAGTCACACAAGCTTCCAATGATGCGTCTTCTTTATGATGGCAGTACAGGAATCTAAGACCCTCCACAGCTAGGCAGCTTCACTCCGGGAAACACAGCCAACTGCTGACCAACCAACCATATTTCTGAACTAGGTCTAGTTATTGTAATGAAATGCAATAAGTATCTGTAAAGATATGAAAAACTTGAATGATGTATGCAGCAATACCGAAAATTAAATGAAATGAACAATCAAGGGCGCTAAAATGGTTTTTGGTTGTAAAGTTAGAGAAACTTTAAATTAACTGAGGAACCTGTAAACATTACTCAGCTGACATGAAATTTACACAATGGAGTTTCCCAGCAAGTGGGTGTAAATGACCGGTTGCTCGAAGATGCGTGGATAATTTTTTGTTTTTTACTTACCCTAAAGCATATATATTTATGTATATATAAATACATACATATATATATATATATATATATATATATATATATATATATATATATATATATATATATATATATATATATATATATGTTTCCTTCTCCCTCCATCTTCTACTCCCTCCTCTCACACTCTCATTCTCTCCCTTTCTTCACCTCCATCTCTCATCGCCTCTACCCTCATCAACTTCATCCTCCGTCTGATAAATGATCACAAATAGTCCACCTACATTCATTCCTGCCACCCTAACACCAGACCCATCATTGTCACAGCACCACATACAGTACACACTCACGATGTAAGTCACAGGGTCCCTAAAAAGACTGGCGCATGTTCAACGACACGTTCTTTTACATAACCCTTGTCACTGCATCTAGTAAAGTAGTATGTCTCTTGTTATCTCCTTAAAATTTACCCCTCCCCCTGTCAGCATTGTCACACGGGCATTTTATGCATCAAGTATTATTTTAAAGGCGGATACATGGGTTGATAAGAAGAACATTCAAACCACCGTGTCAGTATAATTTGACAAGCCTGGCCAGGCCCAGTGTGGGGTTGTGGCTGGCTTGTTGTTTTGTTTTACCGTATGAGTCAGACACACACACACACACACACACACACACACACACACACGGAGAAAGAGATGGTTGCAGTGTTAGGAGGGATGGCTGTGGAGGGATGTGAACGAATGTGGTAGGGTTGGAAGAATGTGTAAATATGAATGAGTACAGATGAGACTGTTGGGCATGAACGAGTGTAGCAGAGAATGAGAGTCGGCTATGAATGAGGGTATGTGGGAGCAGAGACATGAATGACTGCGGCTGTGAAAGAGTGTATGTGAGTGTATGCATTATGAATGATGTAGATGTGTGCATGACTTACGAATTAATGTAATAGGGATGTGAATATGATTGAGTGTGTATGAATGGGTGTGAATTAATGAGTGTAACTGGAGTGTGAGTATGAATGAGTGATGATATTTTTCAATTAATTGTGGAAAAGGGTGTGTTATATAGTAAGCCCCTAAAATGTTTGTTTTATGTTGATAGAAATTGATGCAGTTTTGTGTACTGTATAGCATTAACAAAAAAATGCATGAATGCTGAGTAGAGGTGTTGTGTTTTCGTGGATGATTTTGTGTTTTGCTAAAACGAGTTCAAAGAATATGTATATAAAAAACTTAACTTGTACCAAATGTGTAGCATGTCGACAAGTATGA
The DNA here is from genome assembly GCF_032717465.1 of Coenobita brevimanus. Taxonomy (NCBI): domain Eukaryota; kingdom Metazoa; phylum Arthropoda; class Malacostraca; order Decapoda; family Coenobitidae; genus Coenobita; species Coenobita brevimanus. The sequence goes on from NC_136966.1 coordinate 18,835,520, forward strand.
GTGTTAATATGTTATGTTGTGTAAGCGAGGAGGTGTTTGGAGATCGTAAAGTGAAGAAGTAAATATGTAAACATTATTAATTCACACAAATTCAAACAAGCACTCACCCAATGTAAAAACAAGCCACTAATGCACACCATCAACACCACATCAGTAAATCAAATGTCGGGCACCATTTTACGGTCTGTTTTCTTCCTCCAAAACTAATTTTCTTCGGAATGCTGCCACCACCTCGAGACATGTCCCGCAAAAAGAGCTAAAGTTTTGCGAGTCGGGAACAGCTCGAAAGAATGTGTTTGCTAGAGACGACAGGGAAGAACAGGTGAAGTCTGTTGAAGCACTTTAGTTTAGGAGTCTTGAGAATAAAGGAAGAATGCTTAAGTGTCCCCGTAACCTAAACAAGTCGACCCAATTCAAGATAACATAACCTAACTTAAAATAATCTAACGTAACCTAACCTATTCAAACCTAACCGAATCTAATTTGTGGTGCTTTTAAGATTTCGTAGAACTCCTTCTTTTGGCAATTTATTCGCACATTACACCTTAATATCCTCTTTATAGCTTAGCAACTTGCATCAAATTAAAATGATACCAGTATAAGTTGCATATAAGAAAATACGAAGGTGATGTATGCATAACAAATTGCATGTGAAGGGGTGCAATGAAGTCTATGACGCATACAATATGATTTTGCTTCTAATTTAAACAGCCCAAACTTAGCCTAACCTAATCTAACTCAATGTACAGTAACGTACCTTATTCTAACCCAGTCTAATTTAGCTAACACACACAGGAGGAATGCACAAACAGTCAGTGTCGGATATAGGCAGAGCACAGATGTCTACCTAAAATACTGACTCGTGTTGCTGCTGGCTGGTTTGTCCGTTGCTGTATATTTATCTCTTCACACTGAGACTAATCCCTAGGAGAATGTAATAGTTTGGGGAGAGGACGAGTTTTAAAAAATGTGGCATTACCCTGGTACCGCAAGACTGTATAAACATCATGAGAGGATATTACCTGATGAATTTAACGAAGAACCTCGACATACTAAGTGTGTGTCTTAGTATGTGTCCATTGTGAGTGATTTGTGTTGATATTATGTTTCCTTTGTTTCGTCGTCATAAAAATTTCCCAGAAATCATATAAGAGAACAGTCATGAAGTTATTACTTACCGATAAATATTAAGTAAAGCGCCTCGTAACTCTGACGTATCCCTGTCACTTAATATCTACACTGAGCGATTTCAACTGACACATATTTTCCCTCTCTGTTGTACGATTGTTACACCTCACTGAAATCGAAGAGAAACTGAATCATAAATCATTACTTCTGAACTTTAAGGATAGAGCCCCACAGTCTTCAATATCTGGGTCACCTTAGCAACTGCAGCCTTCAATGCAATTGCAGCCTCAACATGTATCTCTTGGGAATGGAGGCCGCACCTCTCGTTACACATGTCGACTTTACCCCGCCTCAAATTACGCTTGCAAGAAATGTTTATTGAATCAATATTTTGTGTTTCACGGTCCTATTTACTGTCACTGATAATATGAATGAGGTGGCAATGAAAACCTCACAGAAACTGAATAATTATAATAACTAACCCCCCAGATCGAAAAAGTAATATGTACGTTTTTGGGTTAACACAAGACAAATTTAAACAGCTTTGATGACAAAGTTAAAAAAAATAAATAATCGTAAAGCTAATAGCGCCGTAAGCTGATGCACCTTTGTCACTGGGGTTTGTTTTGTGATTTAAACCTTGATAATTTTCCCAACTTTCATCCCTACTATCATTTATTATTGTCCCCCCCCCCCCCAATGTTACCACCTTAAAGCATCCTGTCAACAACAAATCTTATGATAATATTTACCTGTTTACCTTGCCACCCTCCTCCTCTCCATTATTCTGTCGCCTGTCACCCTCCCCCTCCCCTCACACTTGCCTTGGTACATCAAGCTTGCAGATGTTGTCCTTTATACACGGCAGCCCACGTCATTTACCAGTGCTTGCATTTTGGTCTTGATTAATCTACTGGCGTTCACTCACACGACCTTGACTCACTTGCATCGTTTTGTTGTTGCATCATTTACTGACCATTCTTCACTCACACATTCACTCTTCTACACCATTTCACCTTTGGCTAAACACCTCTTGAATTTATCTCTTGGTAGCTTCGATATGACGCAGCAGATTCGCTGCTGGGTTATGCATATATTTCCTTACTCCTTCCCTGTCCCTAGTCCAGTTGCGGACTATGTATCTTCCATAGTGAACTGAGAAAATATTGATACTGCTAGGTTTTTTGACTGATATATATTCACATGCACCAATAGAACATTTTCAGCTTTGTTGGAATTGCACAAACTTTGGGGAAAATTTTTAATTAGGTAACTGGCATAAATTAACATCAAATACCAAGATCAAAATATAGCTTTTAAACAAATAGGCTTCGAATGATGTGATACTACTTTCCTGTATAAGTTTGACCCAAGGAATTCACTTCTGATATTATTTTCGTGATTTAAGGACAGGGCCAATGACCAAGGTCAAATGTCCTTTGCTTTTTAAAAACAAGTATCTCATTTGCACAAAGTACGTAATGGAGTGTTTATGAGATCAGTTTTTTTCAGTTTTATTGTCAGTGTGTTAGTTTAGAGGTGATCAGTCACTGATGTGATAGTGGCCATATGGTCAAGTTTTAATAGATATTTTTGTTTCAGGCTGAGCTACTGTATCATATGCACCTTCCTTCAGTTAATCTGGAATTCACTGCGGAGTGCCAGAATCCTTGCCACTTGAACACGACTGAATCAAAACAATCGCGATGGCACAAAACAGGTATGCACTTTCAGGTAATTACAGCCATGTACGTACGTATATTGGCCAGCTCGATGCTGCCTTTATTGTTAGTCGTGTTTTCCTCCTTGTATTCTTTCTGTTTTTCTTGTGTAGTTGTGGCAGGCACTTCTACCCTTCAGAACAAACCAATTCTGACCAAACCTGGATACAATGACCAGCCTATGACTTAGCTGTGTCTGCAAGGTTCTGGTTGTCAGGCAACTAATCGTTGCCTAGCAACGGCCCAAAATCAGCTTTTTTCGTACTTTTCACGTTATGAGCTGTGGAAACATTACTAATGGGCGTAGAAAGCTCTGACTTCTTTAGGCCTAATCTCGAGGTCCTTCCCTATCGGAAGTGTCCCATCCATTTTTCCCCTCTCTCTAGTTTTTGAGTGGCAACCCTGTGAAGGTTGGCCTCAGTGTCCCTAGCAGTCTTGTTTAATTGTGGCAGGCACTTCTACTCTTCAGAATTAACTGAGTCCGACCCAGCCTGGACGCAATGAATAGCCTATGACCTAGTTGTGCCTGCAAGGGTTTGATTGCTAGGCAACTACTTGTTGCCTAACAACGGCCCGCTTATCACCTCCGTGGCCATGGGTCAGGAAATTATTGGGACCCAATGGCTAGCCCAGGAACCATTATTTCAAATTTCAAAATTCGATTTTTTCCCTTACCATGTGGAAGAGAAACCTATGATGCACCTGTCAGTTTTCAGCTTCTTAAACCCGTCCTGTGCTTTGCAAAGAGTGCACTAAATTTCACAAAATATCTGCTTACACGCCAGTGAAAACTAGAGCAGAGGAATGAAAAACCTTCTCATTATGAAGTGTCCATATTTATTTCCCCACAAAAAATTTACTGAAATGGTTTGAAGTGACGAGATATGTGTTACAAACAATATCTGTACATAATATGGGAGGTTTCATAAAAAAAAAATCTATCTATCTATCTATAGCCCGACGCCCTAATCCCGCAAAGGGTGGCCGCAGACAAAACGCCTCCAAGTCGCTCTGTCTCCCACCATTTGACTACCCTCCCCCCAACTCACCCCCCTCTCCCTCATATACCTCTCAACTCCATCCCTCCACCTCATCCTCGGTCTACCCCTCCCTCTCCCTCCCTCCATCTCACCTACATACACCCTCTTAGTCAGTCTTTCATTCTCCATTCTCTTCACATGTCCAAACCACCTCAGTGTATTTCTCCTAATCCTCTCAACCACATCCACATCTACCCCACAACGTTCCTTCACTTCCTCATTCGTCAACCTGTTCCTCCACGTCACTCCACATGCTCCTCTCAAGTAACTCATTTCCACTTCTCTCACTCTTGACTTGTTCCCCTCTTGCAAGGTCCACGCCTCGCTTCCATACGTCAGGGTAGGGATCACAATACTATCATCACTGCTTTCAGTGTACCAACAAC
>NC_136966.1:18842294-18852294 GCF_032717465.1 Coenobita brevimanus
GCTGCTCTCGGGTGTCTGCCCTGTCCTCTCCTCCATCCTTGTTTCCTTCCATCTTCTGTTTTTTTTTTTCCTTCCTTCTTTTCTCTTCCTTCTGCCTACGGATGACTTTACACTCCCTCTTTTGTCTTTCATTCCTTCATTCTTTCCTCTCCCTTCTGCCTGTTGGTGACTCTACACTGAGTGACAAGCCAAATAGTTTCCTGTACACAAGGAAACCATTTACTACGCTGGGTGGTAACCATATAACCAAATTTTGCCGTCTGGTGGTTTAGTGAGTAATTATTGTGCTCCAGTCGGATTGAACCGGTGAAGGTTTATATCCAGTGAGTGACTGGGGTTTATTGCTCATGTAATGCCACTCAGGGATGAGGCTGGTCACTCTCATCTTAAATGTCAGGAATAGCTGCCTAGCCCCGGGCTTCTACGCTCCTCATGGCGAAACGTAGGATTGGATGATGGATATATATATATATATATATATATATATATATATATATATATATATATGTATGATTCAGAAATTTGAGTCATTATCATCATGATCCCACCATTTTCCCCAGCAGGTCGGGTGAAATAATGTACAGAAACTTAGAAAACGGAAGGAATACGATAGTGTGACAAGTCCTCAACCGTACGCCAAATGAAATGAGCCATATACCACCACCATTCAGTGCCCCCAAATCCTGGCTCCACGTGACAGATACACCTGCCCACATCCTTATATATCACACATCGTCATACCGACGACTGTCAAATTACAAATTTGAAAGCAACAACAGCAACAACAACAACAGCAATAGTAATAATAATAATAATAATAATAATAATAATAATAATATAACAAAATGCTTTCAAAACTCGGAGACATGTACAGTCGTCAAACTTTCCACCTGGGCCACCCAGCTGCCAGAGGTGGGTAACGGGAGCTGGCAACAGTGTATATGTTTGTTCGTGTGTACATGCTCGAAGAAAGTTCGGATCATCAACTCTCGTCTTCCGTAGTGAACCTCAGCCAGAGTTCATCCCAATATTCAGTAGTAAATTTTTAGCCGACAGAATTTCAAAGGAACTTCTTGAAAGTATTGGATAATGCAAGTATTGAAAACAATATGTAAAATAATCTAAAATATCACATCTTTACATATATTACAAATTTATAAACGTATTCTTTTTCATGATAAACCCATGGCTCATCACTTAATCATTATGTCGATCACTGTGCTTGCAATGCAAACACGGCAGTTGTTTTGATAGTTCATATATATTAAGTATGTGAAACAGTATTGTGGGTGACGTGATGGTTAACGCTTCCGCCAGCCGATCCGTGTGACGTGGTTCCACCCCGTCAGAAGAGATGGGTTTTTCCTATTAAACACCAGGCTCTTATCTTATGACCTAGGTATTAGTAGCAGCCAGTCAGCAACCAACATCACAAATCCTCGCACCCCGGGCCTCGGTGACAGGCTGAAGCGCCTGTTCTTGGGATTTAAAAAAATAAAATAATAATAATAATAGTACTGTAATAGATAAAAAAATACAAAAAATCAGCGTTCCACCTTGTAATGATAATTTCATATTCGTTATGTTGCATTTACCAATCACATAAGTAATATCACAGACAATGGAGATATATATCTCCCAACAATTCATGAATCAATAGCAATTGTGTTTAAAATGACTGGAAGCTTTTGCATACTTTGATGTAGCTGTGGTGTCTTCATCTTGCAGTTATGTGAGATAATGTTGTTCAGTGAATAATCGATGAGCGTGTAAATGTGTGACCTCACACAAAAGCGGCACCGCTCACAATCAGTTTTCCCTGTAATGTGTTACTCAGCCATTCGTTAGATCATCGGACTACAAAGGTGTGCTGTAATGGCCATAGTCATATGAAATATGAGACGGTAAGTCATTATCATAGCTGATATAATAGCCACATTCGACAGCGGTATGCATAAACTTTTTGCCTGTTGAGGTGATAGTATTTTAACCTCCTACCTCTCCGTGGTCCACCATAGAACACATATAAACACATACCTGAAGTACTATCAATGAGGAAATTAGCAACCGTTAACAGTGTCTGAACATCATTCTAAAGTTTATTGGCCAGTGTCATTCATGATGTGATTATGGCAGGTAATCTTACTTGTAGCTGGATGTAGATGTTAGGTAAATGCATTCCCCTTCAACCTATACTGATAATGGTATCAAGCGATCACCATATGAAATGGAATTACTGATATAAGGAGAGTGAGAGAGAGAGAGAGAGAGAGGCTTGAAGCAATTCCAGTAGATAGTGTATTAACATGTTATGGTAACAGTGTAAAAACAACATAGAAAATAAAATGTTTAGTACTGTTAAGAATGCAAATATTTAGTAGAATGCTAATGGATATCAAAAACTAGTTCGGCAATTATTATCACTGACGGCATGAATAACGTAACCGTCCCCCCCGCCTCCCCGTCCGGCGCCTGCCCTGGCCATCACTATGCCAAGCTCACCCCATGATCTAAGTAGGGGAGGTCAGCCAGACAGCGGGGAATCCCCGCCTGCATGACGTCACACGCACCCCACTGCCTTCCCAATCCTTGCTCTCAAGGCTGGCTGGCTGGTGTCGGCCTGGACGCGCTATCTGAGGTTCGACCACAGTGTTTCATTCATAGCTTCATCTCTCCTATAGTATATTTTATGTCTTTATAACCATTTACCATAACAATACTCAGTACGTCAATAAATCACTTTAACTTCCGCCTGTTACATTCCACAGCAGGACTTAATTCATGCGTCTCCTATTTATCTATCTATCTATTTTTTTTTATTTAATTGCACCTTCCCACCAAGGTGGGTTAGCGATACAACTAAGGAAAAGAAAATAACAAAATAAAAACCTCCACACACAAATACACATTCGATCACATTCTCACTCATCTATCTATCTATCTATCAATCAATCAATCAATCAATCAATCTATCTATCTATCCGTCTATCTATCTATCTATCTATCTATCTATAAAACGCGAGCAACGTTTATGATGGCTCTTAGAGGGATAAATGAAGAGATCAATGTAATTTCCATCATTTATTTGTGTGAAAAAATACAACCATCATTATTGGTGTATATAATATTCATTCTCTCTCTCTCTCTCTCTCTCTCTCTCTCTCTCTCTCTCTCTCTCCCAGAGCTTGATGCTGTGGTGTCTAGATCATGGTGTTCCCATTCATTCATTCATGCACGGAATGGGACAAACTGAACCCGCTCGCCACAGGGCTGATGTGACGTCACGCGGGCTCACGCACCGTGCTGTCTGGCTGACCCCCCCTACTTAGATCATGGCTCACCCCTTAAGTAGCTCTCCCACCGGCTAGACCAGGTGCAGGAAACCGGTCGCATGAAATTGTTGTGTGCCACTGGTTGCACGGACCAAGGCCAGATAAGAATAGTATAATATATATTGTTGTATTATATACAATATATAGTATATATTTACATCATCATATATATTACCGTATTATAAAATTAATGTAGTCATATTATAAAGGAGGGTTGCTGTGTGGATGTGGATGTGATAGGAAGCGTTAGGAGGAATACACTGAGGTGGTTTGGCCATGTGGAGAGGATGGAGGGTGAAACTGACGAAGAGAGTGTATGTGAGTGAGGTGGAGGGGAGCCGAGGATGAGATGGTGGGATGGAGTGGAGAGGTATATGAGGGAGGGGGATGTGAGTTGGGAGCAGGGCAGTGAAATGGAGGGGGACAGGGCGACGTGGAGGCGATTTGTTTGTGGCCACCTCGAACGGGATTGAGGCGTCTGGCAATAGATAGATAGATAGATAGATATTTATTTGGCCTTGGGCAGCGTGATCTGTGGCATACAGTTTTCCGTGCAACCAGTTTCATACAACTGGCTGAGCCGATGGGAGAGCCGCCTTACTCCTGAGACATTTTTTTCCCCACCCAACTCCGTACCCAGCCATCTATGGAATGAACTCTGACTCCGACAGAGGTTTATTCGGACGAAAAGAGTTGATGATCCGAACTTTCGTCGAGCATGTACTCACGAACAAACAGATACACTGTTGCCAGCACCGGTTACCCACCTCTCGCGGATGGGTGGCCCAGGTGGAAAGTTTGGCGACTGTACATATCACACACGAGTGAGATAGAGGGCACAACCAAAGTCAAACAGGAAGACATTTATCACAGCAGAGAATAATGTAAGGTTGAGACTGACGAACGACTTATTCACACGTCGGTGGCTGAGTGACACAAGTATGACAGTGATACAGTTGTTAGGGTTCACAGAGCGTTGTTGCACTGAGATGTCAGGCGTGGGTAAATCTGATTGGTGGAGAGAGACAGACAGACAGACAGACAGACAGACAGACAACAGAGACAGAAACAGACAGAAGACAGACAGGCAGACAGACAGACAGAGAGTATTGTCTTCCCCTCTTGATCTTCTTTAAGAGAGATGCGCAGTATAAACTCATGTCGAAACAGGGATAAAATGGTAATGATAAAAAAATAAATAAACACTTCAGAATCAGCTTTCACGTTTGCATCCCTCGGCATTAGTCACTGGGTTGAATATTTGCCTAAAAATATGGCGGTATGAGACCAAGTGCACCAGGACATACAGTTATCAGGCATGGATACTTACTGGGGCAGCGCACATCTAGAATAAATATGGTGCACCGCTGGCCAGTGTTGGGGTGGGCTGAGGTTGGAATTGGGATGATCAAAGAGGCCCTATTCAAGCCTCCCTGGAAACGATAAAAAGGGGGAGAGGACGAGGGAAAGGTGAGGGAGTGGCAGGAGGGGACACAGGAGGAAGTGAGAGGGAGAGTGTCAGGAATGAGTTAGGTTTGAAGGTAGGAGGAAGAGAACGATGGTAGAGATGTAGGAAGAAGGGGCTGGATACTAAAAACGAGCCTTTAGCCACGTGGTCAGTTGATGATAGGGCCTTTTAGCATGGCAAGTCAAAGGTGCCTTTGATGGCACACTCGATTCCATTTTAAAGGTGCCTTTGGTGTGCCTTTCCGCGAAAAGGCAACTTTCCCTCAGAGTGCGCATTTTGATACCCCAGCCAATCACAGCAGCTTTATGAAAATACTCTTAGGAAGCGTCTTCCAATCACAAAGCAGCATTTCGTATCAGCCGAAGAAGGTAAACAGAATATGAAATGAGGGTGCAACGCAGTAGTCTCGACATATTTCCGTTTTCGTAGTTAAATTTTGTGGGATTGGAGAATAACCATAAGCTGGGATTCAATCTCTCTCTCTCTCTCTCTCTCTCTCTCTCTCTCTCTCTCTCTCTCTCAACGCAGAACTTGGGGGAGGTTGGTGGGGGCTATAATAAAGGCGACAAAAGTCATGTCACCTCTCCTGCATTCCTCTTCATAAACTCTAAAATGGAGTTTAGTGAATCCGCAATACAAAAAAATTACATTGTATCCACCGAGTTAGGCACAATGGACCATGCAGTACGGCTGGGCAAGTATAGATCCATGGAGAGACAGCTACATCTCTCACCAGAAATACACTACCCTGGTGCGAGCTCGAACTGTCAACCAGACGGCGAAGACCGAGTGCTACCACTGCGCTGTTCTGAATCCCGCAGCAAACCCGCAGAAAACAACACCGATAACCATGATCTGTGGCCAAATATTCATCAGTGTCAGATGTTGTGGTTTGATTCTGATTGTCAAAGTCTACATAGAGAGAGAGAAACAGGAGAGGCGGCCGGGGTTTTGTTGCCGACTTGACATGTGCCCCATGAGGTGCCTCATGAGGTGGGAATCACTACAGAGAGTTACTTGACAGCGATGCATTACTCGTGGTATAATGGATACAGAATACCGTACTATGGGAATAATCAATACACCTTACAGTATGACAGGAATACACACCACTGTTCTATCTACTGCATCTCTCATCGAGATCATATTCATCTCTTATTTTTGCAACCACCCGAAGAGTTTACCCCGCTAAAAGGAAGTATTAGTAAACCCCTTCACTCCAACGACGCATTTTTTTTTTTTTTTTTTTTTTTTCTTTAGGTGACAATATTTGACGTTTGGGGGACCTCTAGCTGTGAAGTGGACAGTGAAGGCTTTATTTAACTCCTCCACTCCAAAAAAATATCTCCCATGCTGAATAAAATCGTCTGCTGGAGGAGGCACAAACTAAAAGTTACGAAATCAGATTGAAGAAGTCAAGGCAACGAGTATACAGAGGTAGAGATGATTTCGCCCACAAGTATCATGAGTAAACATAGATTTATTTTCTGAATCTTCAACTTCTTGATGTGTATTATGGTTTAATCTTAGGGTTCCCTGATGGTTTTGGTATGCTTTAGGATAGACTTCTTTAACAAGAGGAAATCAGATACAAACATCATTCACAGAGACAGAGATCCACTATAGAGATCCTGCCTGAAATGAACAAAAACGTTTGGTGGTAACCTAACTGAAATAAAGTCACTGTACTAAAGGAATTAAAGACATAAATGGTAAATTTTTCTTCTTTCTTTTTAGATGCGAAACGCCACTGCTAAAACGAGACTTACAAACCACAAAAGTACTCATAGCTTACGCACTAAATCAGGCCCTAATCATTACGATTTAATATTCAGCTTTACTTATCTGCAGTACAAAGAACCCTGAAATGCAATCCCAAGCATCTGTCCAACATCGACTAACCATCATCGTAGTAGATTTTATCATTAGTGCATTGCGATGCCGGCCACAACAGCACCAACTGAGGATATTATTACCTGCTGAAGTATGCCATGACGGAGGAAGAGGAAGATGAAAAAAATAGAAATCATAATAATAATAATAATAATAATAATAATACACAAATAAAAAAGCTTAAGATTAACGCCTATTGACTGAACGAGGGTCATTAAGGAATTCAGTACATTTTTAACTAAGTTACAGTTCCCTTCTTGTCGACAAATGGGTTGACGGAGAGTTAGTGCCCCTCCCTGTAAAACAGCCAACTCAAGGAGAAACGGCCATCCCTCACGGGATTGTGTCTGGCTATAAATAGATAGGTAAATAAATAAACAATTTTCCTCTGGAATACAACACGCAACAATAACATTTCTTGTACATACAGGTGCCAAATTATGCTGCTGAGTGGACCGGGACATAGGGGGAAAAAAATATCATCGGCCATGGAAAACAGTTTTATACTATTTATTGTGGCCTGAATGTGCTAACCATTATACCACCGGCTCTCGTCATAAAGGTGAGAGGGTCACGGACATACATACATACTGTACATACATACAGTACATTATATATATATATATATATATATATATATATATATATATATATATATATATATATATATATATATATATATATATATATATATATATATATCAACAACACCCGTATTGTGGTTAAATATCCAATGCAAAGCAATCACATATTCACACTCGAACAGTTTCTTAAAGTACCAGGTAACTAACGAACCATAATTATGGTGTCCACTGCAGGATCGGACCTCACCTCAAAGGCAGTGTATTTGTCAGACTTTCCGATGCTGACAAAATACAAAGGTGGAAGGCGTGATTGTATAGTGAGAGTGACGAATGCGAAAAAATTATAAAACGGTGCGTCATGTTGGTAAAATTAGACTACCGGATAAATCATCATATGAATTATATTCATCTACAGACACAAAGACATACAGATCATTTTCCTTAGACCACCCTCCGGAGGAGACAGACAGATAGACAGGTTCATACAAGGATCAACAGACAGCAATATTATAGACATACATGTACAGTATACATACATGGATAGATAGATAGCTAGATAGATAAAGATAAATTGATAAATACGATCCATCCATCCATCCATCCATCATCCAATCCTGTGTTTCCCCATGGGGAGCGTAGGAGCCCGGGGCTAGGCAGTTGGTCCTGACATTTAAGATGAGAGTGACCAGCCTCCCTCATCCCTGAGTGGCATTAAGTGAGCAGAAAACCCCAACCATCCCTTAGATATAAACCTTCACCGTCTTAATCCGACTGGAGCACAATAATTACCCACTAAACCACCAGGTACCAAAATTTGGTTATATGGTTACCACCCAGCGTAGTAAATGGTTTCCTGGTGTACAGGAAACCATTTGGCTTGTCACTCAGTGTAGAGTCACCCACAGGCAGAAGGAAGAGGAAAGAATGAAGGAATGAAAGAAAAAAGAGGAAGTGTAAAGTCACACAAACAGATAGATATAAACAGAGACAGATAGATACGCTGATATCTACATATACATGGAGATATAGACAGATAAACGACTTGAGACAGATAGTTTGACTGATAGCCTAGCTGATAAATACTCACGACTGTGAAACAGAGAGCGAAATGATAACTATTGTGGTCCATGTTCTGTGGAAGGGAAACAAGCGAGCGTGCACACACACACACACACACACACACACACACACACACACACACACACACACACATTCAATACAATAATAATAACAAAACCCACTCTTCCACCCCCACCCAACCTTTTACACAAAATATTGCGCATGTTAACAGTTAGTATCAATATCCCTCCTAAATCATACTCCTCCTTCACGAAGCTCTCAGCCTCCACTACATCCTACACCCTGAGTACGTCCTAAAAGTTGTTAATACGGCAACCACAAGTGCCCATAAAATCCCTGAGGCAGACTTGTATTTATAAACTGCCTTGAGCTTGGGTTGTTTATAAGACTGTTTGTTTATCCTTTCACCTTCCACTGCACTGGCACAAACACTTCACAGCCAAACAGGAGAGAGTATGTGCTTGAAGAAGTAGAGAGAGAGAGAGAGAGAGAGAGAGAGAGAGGAGTACAAAGGAAGTACAAATAACAGGAGATTCAGTAGTCCATAGTAATGATATTTGTTGAGGAGGGGGAGCTAATTCTACTAAAGGTCTAACCAACGAATGGGAGAAAAGGATTGAAAGGAGGAAAAAATCGTTATCTGGTATAAAAACATGTTTATGGGTCAGAATGGGCTAGGATCCTTTATAACCAGGTCTCCCGCTGGTAACTCGATCTCTATGAATGTAAGACTCACCAACGTGGCTGATTTCTGTTTTTCCACAGTGCGTGTTTATTTGTACGTAACACGAGGCGACGCTGTGACCAGTGTCAACACCTTCACGACTAATACCTATATATATATATATATATATATATATATTTTTTTTTTTTTCGATTTATTGATGCTGAGATCATACGATTATATTCAGAGTAGGAACCTATATATATATATATATATATATATATATATATATATATATATATATATATATATATATATATATTATATATATATATTATGCTAGGGGTATTCCACACAGCCTTCATTAACCCCTTCAGTATTTTTTCCCTTCCTTCTGTCACCCTTTCTCTCCCTCTGCCCCCTCTCCTCTCTCACATAAACTTTCCCATACCAACCTACCACACATTTCCCGTCCCCCGTCAAACACTTAAGTGGATGTTGAGGCCTCAAGTGGTACGTGAGGCGGGGCAGGTAGGAGGGTTGAGTGGGTAAATATGAAGAGACAAACAAATAATGAGACAAAGGCGAATAGATGACGAACTTAGATAAAGATTAACAAAGAAGAATAAGGCTCAGGGATGCATTATAGTGAGCTTAGTAGGCTTCGTTGCAACACTTCCATAACCATTTACTTAGCATCATACAACTTTAAACTGTCTGCTAAATGGATGAAATGGATGAGGGAAATGATAGTAAGATAAAACTGAGAACTAGAGAAGAAGGCTTAGGACCTTATTATTCGTGGCATGAGAAGCTTAATAGTGCCTATTCCATATCGATTTATTCCATATATTATTTCCACTGCTATAATATCGAGATAGTTTACACCAGTACCATACAAGAAGAGACTGAATTGAAAGTGTTATGTGCAAAATAAGTCGCTATGGAAAAGGTATTGCGATAAGTCTAAGGCTACAGT